>NC_045776.1:42129399-42429399 GCF_008692025.1 Phocoena sinus
ACTGTAGCTAGTAGAAAGCGTCATTCTCCAAGGAAGTTGCCTCCCTGCTCTGAACTGGAGGGTCTTGAAAGCAAATGTTTGCTGGGGATCATGATTTAATAATAATTGCAACAGAAAGGATTAGTTAAGAATGACTGACTGACATCATGAAACAAGTGAGAGATGACGAGGGTGGATTTTGAGCTCCGATTCTTCCACGCCAAGAGAGGAGGTCCCCAGTGTCTCTGCCTGGCTGTGGCTAGAGCCTCTTCTTCTTGAGTACCCACGTTCTTAGTAATTCACTTATTGTCTTCTGCATCCCATTGTTATCCTGCACTGATCCACCACAGAACCAGAAAGAATTCTTCTTTAAATGTGTTGGTTTTCTTAACTAATTGCTGAGGACTCTTGTCTGTCTGCCTACAATTATCAGGCTCGCCTTTATCTGTATTTCCACAGCTGAAATGATATCGGCTACTAACTTGTTTCTGCACAAATGAGTGTCAGACAAAACCTTAGAGAAGGGTCTGTCTTCTTGCTCTGCTTTGCACTACCGTGATAGTGTGGATTATGTAAAACATTCTGGCATTTTGGCAGAAAGACAACAACTTGTACAATGGGGGAAAATAATTAACCACTCTCTATAAATCATTGATTATGTGTTACACTATTAGATAATGTTTCATGTCCTTAATGTTTCATGTCCACTCTGAAGGAATTAAACTTGAGATGACTAAGATAAGTGTTATGAGATAACATTTACAGAACTTTGGGGGGAATTCTTAGATATGATTATGTCTCTATACATGCCTTACAAAGATTAATACACTCAAGTAAAAACATAAAATAGGTTAAGTATTAGGAATAAGGAAAATATAACTTTCCCAAGAAATCAAATGAACCAAAGAGTGAAGTCAGCACAAAATACATTCAGAAGTCTTATATATTTGCAAATTAGGCTCTGAGCCCTCTAGTAGCCAACACAAGGAGGCAACCATTGCAATAACTTGATCATTCCAACGTCACAATCCTGGACATGACTATTTAGTAGAATGTATACCATTTTATTTCATTGAACATTTAACTATAATTACTGCATGTTCGACTCTGTATACCCAGTGTTAGGCATACACTATTGGTGGCAAAATAGGAAGAGCTTAAACATGCATTGTATGAAAAAATGAATACACATCCTAGGCCAAAGTTTGAATGGCAGTAATAAAATAATAACCTCTGAATTTCTCCTTGAAATCCTTTAGCAGAATTGACTACTCACACTCGCACTGAAGGTCTTTGACTTTTACCTCTGTGACCATAACCAACTCAGAATGGTTCCCATCCAGGCCTTTGCACACCATCTTTATTGGTTTACAAAACACCATTGTCTGTACTCAGTGTTATGCAATGGATCCAGAATTATTCCATGGGTATTTTATAAGTAACGGCTTGGTGCTGAAATTCCCCAAATCTTATTATTCTAATGATAACTTTTAATGCATTTTATTATTACAATACCTATCTGGCAGATCCTTATTTTTAAGGTTTATTCTTCATAAGTATGAGATAACAAGGCGTAAAGAAAACAGTGCAATACCGTTTATAGTATAGGCATGTACATTTATCTGCTAGAGTCATAGTCTCATTCACATGTAAAATGTATATGGTTAAGATGTGAGTAGCAGCATGAAAGACGGAGAAACAGGTCAGAGATAATGAGAGGAAAAGAACAAATAAAAAAGGAAATGTATTGTGTAAGCCATTTAGAGTAATATTTTATTTCTGAGACTTCAAAGTCACAAAGCAGTTTCTGAATATGAGCATAGTTGTATATGCCTCTTTATTTGTAACAGTTTTATTTTGGCATTTGGAATTGAATCACCCATTAAGTTGTTATTTTAGTTGCTGACTTTATTAAATCATTTGAAACAAATCATGTAAGGAGATAGGAATGCTTCCTAAGAAATCTGTTCTGAGAAAGGCTAGTGTACTTCGTTTTAGCAAGGCACTCACAAGTCCATTGCTGGATTCCAAAACAATTCAATCATGGTGCATTCACACAACTAGTCTGTAAATGTACCAATTTAGTTCTAACACATCAAGCATAAATTTGAGTTTGAAAGTCTCACTTGAATGAGTTTTACAGGTGTCCGTATTGTTCCGACTATGATAAAAGGTGACATTTGGGCCATTGTGGATAAGCCTTGTGCTGTATCGTGAAAAAGTTCACAATTTCCTCCTGTTCTGGTTCACTGTTGGTGTCTAGATCACCTTCTTTCACCTTTAACACATTCATTTTACCATCACAGCCTGCACAACCGTGTATTTCGTCGACTGGGTGTTTGCTATTTCACCCAGACTCTGCATATCATACCCAACCAACACGTCATAGCATTAGACGGGCTTAGAGGTGACTTTTAGAACATGTGAGAGCCTGTGAGGAAAGGCAAACAAGGGAGCTTAGTAGCACACACATGACCAACAATCAGCAGTGGTCCTCTTCTCTGACTGAGACTGCGACTTATGAAAGGGCACATGGGGAGTGTTGACGAGAGAAGAGAATGGCTTCCTAACCAGCCAGATCAGCCAGATAAACTCTGGTGATGGCTGGAGTGAGAGATCACATCCAGATTGACCTCACGTCTGGTCAGGAGTTAGGTCGCTATTTCTGGAGTGTTCAATGGGGCAGAAAGAGCAGGAAGGAGCGAGAGATGGCACTAGGGGAACCATATGATTTATTACTAAGACTGGAACAATTATGATCACAAAAGAAGGTAATACTAACAATTACACTGGGCAAACAAGCATAAGCCAGCACTGTCCTGGGAACACCGGAATGTACGTTACCCCCAGATAGCAGTAACCCAGTTACTTCCTTCAAAAAGGTTTATATCTTAATATGGGAAGCCTGACAAAGGCACCATCTGTACAAATCAGTAAGCTATGAGAAATGTGGGTTTAGGAGTGCACTGGGGGAGCAGGAAGGTCAGTGTGATTAATAATATTGGAGGAGATAAATTCAGTTGCCTGTAATTGAACAATGAATTGATTTAGAATCAGAAACTCATATCAGTTCAGATGAAGATACTCTGGGAAGTAAAGTGAGAGTAAACAATGTTCTTACTTGTTCCACTCAGGGTAGATGTAGTAGTAACTCTTTGTGGCCACTAGGGGACCACTTTGCACATTGCATTGAACTGCTTATATCATCCTGTACAGAGACTTACGAAAGACAACAGGATGCTAGTAGCATCAGGGTCCTGTGACATCTCTTGCCTATACAGCACATACCGATAATTGATTATATGATACCATTGTCTAGTTGCTTCAAGTGTGTCAGTTTGGTCTTTTCCAACTCATGGACTTCTTAGAAGTGCTAAAATCTTTGGCACATCTGCCAGAAGTCTGAGATAGAGCTGCATACTCAATAAGGATTAAACCCATTTTTTCTTCCTTTTTTGATGTGAATAGCAGCCCTATCTGGGAACTCCTATGGCCCTTTCCTAAGTGTTGCAATTTAATCTCAGGTAATAATTTGAGCCCTGGAGATAACAACAATAAAACTAAATTAAAATGATTACATATGTACTAGGGACCAGGTGCTATGTATTTTTAAATATATACTGTTTCTGCACCTATAGTTTCTTCCAATAAAGTGTTATTTTTCTCATATTAGAGATGAAAAAAACTGAGACTTTGATTGAATTACTCAGGTAAGGCCCAAGGCTATAGAAATGGGGCAGAAGTGGAATCTGGATCATCCTCCAAAGCCTATGTGCTTTCCCCTGTTCCACAGCAGCCAGGGAGAAGCAACAGCTAATCACCTAGCTCTTGTCACGATGTCTGTGAATCCTAGTTTCCAAGCAGAAACTGGCCAACAGGAAGTCTCTCACTGACACACTTGCATTTGCTGTGGACTCTGTACAGAAGACCCTACCCCACGATGTCTGCCTCACGGGCTCCCGCAAGTCCTCTAACATCACCTACTGAAGGCGACATGCAGGGAGTCATCCGGAGAGTGTCTCTGCCACATCAGGCACAGAGGTACCAAGGCGTGTGTGGAGTGCCAGAGCTGCAGCACCCTCAAAAATCTCACTGTCTGACATGATTTGGTGCCGATAATGGACATTTAGTTTCATTATTTTTAATGCTATTATTTTTATTATGATTTTATATAGCTCTTATGTAAAGTGCTAGAGAGAGAGAAGGGGAGAGAGCTTGCTTCAAGGTCACAACCATTGCAGCTACGTGGCTGTCACAAGGTCACCCCATGTGGAAATTCTGGAGCAAGGACACCCACCACCCTCAAGTGTCACCACTGTCATGGTACTCATATCATGAGTACCATGATATGAGTAATCATATCATATGGTGATTTGTTTTACATTTAACATACCCGAGAGCTGTGAGAGGACAAAGCCGTATCTCTTTACAGAGCCTTTCCACAGAGAGATTTTCTATCACAGCAACACCAACACAATCAAAATGGACTATTAGACATCCCCAGGGCTGAAAAGTGCTTCCGTGATGTTGCCATGTTTCTCTTATCAGTTCTCTCTTCTCTGTTCGCTCCACTCCTACGTGTTCATGTCTAATGCGAGCAATTGAAGTATTACTTTTGTTTCCTTTTCTCCTGCTATTCCAGGTGCTAATGTATCCCCTGCCATCCTGAGGAATTTAGAGAATCATTTTCAGAAATTAAAGTCTTTGCTGACTCTTAAGATAACATAATTTTTAGTCTCACAGTGGAAGGAAGGAAAGAAAGGAGTGAGAAAGGAAGGAGAGAGGAAAGAAAGGAAAGAATGGGGGAGGGGGAGATGACAGGAGTATGGCAGCTGCTTACAGCCCAGGGCTATTTTGTAAGGATGCAGAGAAATTGTGTTTCAGTCTCAAAACTACCATCATCCTCTTACTAAAGCACATAACTTACCTGGGGCATAGCCTTGCTTTCTCTGTCTCCCTCCCCCTCCTCTCCGTTTAATGACATATAATCAACATGAAAAGCACATATTTAAAGTGTACAGTCGGATTTTTTGACATATGTATACACCCGTGAAACCATCATCACAATCAACCCAATGAACCTATCCATCACCCCATAACTCCCCTACCCCTACTCTGTCCCCAAGAGCTCACTCATCTGTTTTCTGTCACCATAAATTAGTTTGCATTGCCTAGAATTTTATATAAATGAGATCAAACATCATTTACTCTCTTTTTTTTGTCTAGCTTTTCAGTCAAGATGTATATTTTGAGATCCATCAGGTTTTTGTGTATATTAAGAGTTCATTATTTTTCTTTACTGCAGAATTCTGTTGTATGGATATATAAAAACGTGTTCATCTGTTCATGAACATCTATTTCCAGTTTCGGCTATTACAAATAAGACTTCTATGAATGAATATTCATGTACAAGTCTTGGTATGTTTTCATTTCTCTTGGATAAATATCTGAAAGTGGAATGGCTGGATCGCGTGATAGGTATGCATTTAACTTTTTAAGGAACCATCCAAACTGTTGTCCAAAGTGGGTCCAACATTTTATGTGCCCACCAGCAGTGTATGAAAGTTCTAGA
Source organism: Phocoena sinus (assembly GCF_008692025.1). Taxonomy (NCBI): domain Eukaryota; kingdom Metazoa; phylum Chordata; class Mammalia; order Artiodactyla; family Phocoenidae; genus Phocoena; species Phocoena sinus. Next base: position 42,134,951 of record NC_045776.1, read on the forward strand.
TCCCTTTATATCCTTGTCTACATTAAGTATGGTCAGCCTTTGAACTTTTGGTCATTCTAATAGTTATGTAATGGCATTTTGCAGTGCTTGTAACTTGTAGTTCCCTGAAGTCTAATGTTGTTGAACATCTTTTCATATGTTTATATGCCATCCACATACCTTGGTCAACTGTTCAGATCTTTGCCCGTTTTTAATTGGGGTGTTTGATTTCTCATTATTGCACTCTAGAGTTCATTTTCTGTCCTAGATATTGGGTGGGCCAAAAGGTGCCTTCGGTTTTTTAAGTAAAAATAAAAGACACATTTTTCATTCTCACCAACAACTTTATTGAATAATGTATTCACCCTTTTGTTCCACTGCCTTCTGCCATTTTTCAGGCAACTTCATAATTCCATCTTCCCAAAACTTTTTATCATTTTGAGCAAAGAACTGCTCCAGGTGTCTTTTACAGTCTTCCAGGGAATTGAAATTTTTTCCATGAAGAGAATTTTGTAAAGACCTAAATAAATGGAAATCCGAAGGTGGAATGTGTGGTGAATATGGCGGATGAATCAGAACTTCCCAGCCAAGCTATGACAGTTTTTGCCCGGTCATCAAAGAAACATGCGGTCTTGAGTTATCCTGATGGAAGATTATGCATTTTCTGTTGACTAATTCTGGATGCTTTTTGTCAAGTGCCGTTTGCAGTTGGTCTAAATGGGAGCAGTACTTGTTGGAATTAATTGTTTGGTTTCCCAGAAGGAGGTCATAATAGAGGACTCCCTTCCAATTCCACCCTATACACAATATCATCTTCTTTGGATGAAGACCGGCCTTTGGTGTGGTTGGTGGTGGTTCATTTCACTTGCCCCACGATCTCTTCAGTTCCACATTATTGTACAGTATCCACTTTTCATCGCCCATCACAATTTGTTTTAAAAAGGGGACGTTGGGTCTTCCCCGGTGGCACAGTGGTTGAGAGTCCGCCTGCCGATGCAGGAAACACGGGTTCGTGTCCCGGTCTGGGAGGATCGCACATGCTGCGGAGCAGCTGGGCCCGTAAGCCATGGCCGCTGAGCCTGCGCGTCCGGAGCCTGTGCTCCGCAATGGGAGAGGCCACAACGGGGAGAGGCCCGCATACTGAAAAAAAAAAAAAAAAAAAAAAAACGGGACGTTTTCATTACGTTTCAGTAGAGAATTGCATGTGGAAATATGGTCAAGAAGGGTTTTTTTGCTTAACTTATGTGGAACCCAAACATCAAAGCGATGAACATAACCAAGCTGGTGCAAATGATTTTCAGTGCTTGATTTGGATATTTTGAGTATGTCGGCAATCTCCCGCGTGGTATAACGTTGATTGTTATCAATTATTGTTTCGATTTGATCGCTGTAAACTTCATCTGGTACCCGATCGTGGAGTATCGTACTGCGAGAAATCTCCAGCGCAGAACTTCGCAAACCACGTTCTTTCAGTCACAGCACCTTCTCCATACACTGCACAGACGTTTTTTGTGTGTTTCAGTTGAGTTTTTACCTTTCTTGAAATAATAAAGCATAATATGCCGAAAATGTTGCTTTTTTCCTTCCATGTTCAATATTAAAATGGCTACACAAAAATTCACCAATTCTGATGTCTTTTTTTAAATGCACACTGATATGACAGCTATCACATACAATCTAACAAAATTGTTTTGAATGAAGTTAAAGACAACTAAGTGCTACTAGAGCCATCTTATGGAAAAAACCGAAAGAACATTTTGGCCCACCCAATACAATTCTATAACAAACAGAAGCTTTGCAAATATTTTCTCCCAGTCTGTGACTAGTCATTTCATTCACTTAGCGTTTTTTGATGAGCAGAAAATTTTAATGAAGTGTAAATTATCAGTTTGTTCTTTTATGGTTACTCCTGTTGTTGGTCATGTCTATGAAGTCTTCACCTAAGCGAAGGTCACAAAAACTTTCTCCTTTGTTTTCTTCCAGAAGTTTTACTCTTTTAGGTTTTATAGTCAGTTTCATCATCCATTTGACTTATTTTTTGTATATGGTGAGAGACGTGGGTCGAAGTTCATTTTTTTGTATATGGATATCTAATTTTTCCAGTACCACTTATTACAAGAACATCTTTTCTCTGCTGAATTGCCCTTACACCTTTGTCAAAAATCAGTTGTCCATAGACTCTCTGTTTCATTGTTCTACTGTCTATCTTGATGCGAATACCACACTGTCTTGATTGCTATACGTTTATAAGTCTAAAAAAGTGTGAGCCCACCAACTTTGTTCTTCTTTTTCTCATGTAGGTATTAAAATCAGCTTGTCAATTTCTTCTCCCCAAAAGAAGAAAAAAAAAAATCCTGTTAAGATTTTGATTGGAATTGAATTGAATCTATAGATCAGTTTTAAGAGGAGTAATATATCTAAATAATATTGTCTTTTTTTTTAAACATCTTTATTGGAGTAGAATTGCTTTACAATGGTCTGTTAGTTTCTGCTGCATAACAAAGTGAATCAGCTATACATATACATATGTCCGCATATCTCCTCCCTCTTGCATCTCCCTAATATTATCTTTTAACCCATGAAAACAGTACACCTGCATATCATCCTTAATTTCTCCCAGCAAAATTTTATAGCTTTTCGTGCACAGGTCTGTCACATATATTGTCAGATTTTATTCCTAAGTATTTTCTATTTTTCATGCTATACTATTGTACAAGAGATATTTTACATTTTAATTTGCAAGAGTCAATCATCAGTATATACAAATACATTTGCACATAAATCTTACATCCTGAAATCTTGAAAAATTCGTTTATTATTTACATTTCTTGTAGATTCTGTGTGATTTTGTACATAAATAATCACATAGGAAAGCAAATAATAGTCTTACTTCTTCCCTTCTTATCTGGATGACTTTTCTTTCTTTTCCTTGTTTTATTGCATTGACTTGAATCCCTAGTGCAATGTTGAATAGAAGTGGTGAAAGTGGGCATCCTTGTCTTGTTCCTAGTTTTAGGAGGAAAGCATTCAGTCTTTCATCATTAAGTATGATGTTAGCTATGCGTTTTCCATAGACGCTTTCATCAGACTGAGTAAGTTCCTTTTTAATCCTGGTCCCCTAAGAGGTTTTTTGGTTTTGTTTTTTTGTTTTTCCTTAATAAGGAATGATGGCCAGATGTCTCTAGTAAGATGAACGTAAGGATTTTCTTTTTTGGATTTTCAAATGTTAAAACAAGTTTGCATCCTTGGGATCAACCTGTTTGGTCCTTTATACATATAGTTAGATTTGATTTGTTACAATGTCATTTAGAACTTTTGTATCTGTGCTCATGAAGAATATGGGTCTACGGTTTTATTTTCTTGCAAAGGATTTGACAGGATGCAGTATCAGGCTCATTCTGGCCTCATAAAATGAGTTGGGAAGTAATCTCCCTATTTCAGAGGAAAAAATATACACACGCAGTCTTCTCATTTTTGAAGCTGTAAAAATTAAATTTACTTCTCCATATTTAAAAAGTTATTTTGTGATCTCCTTTTCTTTCACATATTTCTCATACGATATGCTCTCCAGAACCCGGACTTTACTTTCATCTTGAAAAGTGACCATCTTATACTCTCCTTCTTAAAATGCAACTCTGAGAAGAACACAACCCTAGTCATATTTTTTTGTCACTTTATTGAACAAGCAGGACTTTCACATTCCTTGGTTGTGTCACTTAACTTTTAAGGCAGCCAAAGATGGTTTTAATACAAACTAAACACTTCTCCACCGTCACTGCCGAAAAGCCATGTTATTGTGTCATAACCAAAGCCTGAAGGAGCCCCAAATGAAAGGACCCTGTCCTTCCACCCCTGACAGTAAATTTTACTCTGCCTTTACCCAAATAGACAAGGATGCTCCTTATTAAACCACAGACATAGGGAAGATCTAAGGAATGAAAACATTTTATCCTTTTGCTGGCAACTACTCCTCATATGAGTACAAAGAAAGTCTTTTGTCGAGAGATGATTCAAGATTGCCTTTATATGTAGCCATCAAAACCAGGTTACCAGCCAAAGACCAGATTTAGGAATAATGAAAAAAAATTGAGGCTAGGGATGAATGGACAACTCAGTTATTGGCACCAACAGAACAAGTCTTATCTTCTGTTTGTATGAGTCTTTTGATTTAAAAACAATAAAACTTGCTACTTATACTTTGGCCTAAGTGAACTAAAAAAAAACCAAAAAACTGGCTTGATATGAAAATAAGCTCTTATTTAGTGTCAAGAGTAACAGACAGGGGCTTCCCTGGTGGCGCAGTTGTTGGGAGTCCGCCTGCCGATGCAGGGGACACGGGTTTGTGCCCCGGTCCGGGAAGATCTCACATGCCGCGGAGCAGCTGGGCCCGTGAGCCATGGCCGCTGAGCCTGCGCGTCCGGAGCCTGCGCTCCGCAACGGGAGAGGCCACAGCAGTGAGAGGCCCGCGTACCGCAAAAAATAAAATAAAATAAAAAAGTAACAGACACATCTTGAGATGACTGGTAGTACCTGTCTCCCAATTACAGGCCTTTATCCCAATAGGACATGGCACAACTAAGATAAGGAACTCATAGTTAGCTTTATCTAAAGCTTATTGACTATTTGGTAGAGAATGAGCTCTAAAGAAACTCAGTGGAATGACTGGTAAATAGTAGATAATGCATAAGTGCTTGCTACATAAATAATTAAGTAAATAACAAAAAATAATAGTAAATAAAAACACGAGAGAATGAATGAATAGATGTTGTAATCATCCAGGGTAAGGGGACAAAGAAACAGGTGGTACCATCAAATTAGAATAATTCAAAGAGGGTTTATATACAAAGCACTGATTCTAACGACATGAGTTAAATGTAGAGGAGCCATAAGGGATGGAGCAGAAATTCTGGGCTAACAGAAGTGGAGCTGTTTCCACATCTAGACAGAAAGGGTAAGGGGAGGAAGAGGGCATGGAGGCCCTTTGATGTAATCTGTGCAGATCCACCTCCTGAGGCAGATAGCGGAGGAGGGTGGGCATTGGATCTGGAAGAATAAGCAGAGGATATTCAGTAAAATCAGGCTATGAACCAGGCCCAAGAGCAGTGAACTCTGGGAAAGAAACAGCTGCCAATGGAGCTCCAAACGGTGGAAGAAGAGTCTAAATAAGATGATATTAATAAGTAGGAAAGGAAGTGGTACTCAAATAGTATTATCTGGAACACAGGTACACCATCATGTAAATAATAATCTCACCCCCAGAAAGAGTGTCTGACCTCAAATTTACCAACACCAATTTGCAAGCAGGCCAACAGGAGGGGTGTGATCCCCTTCCCTTGATGGCAACCAGGAGGTGGTAGAGAACAAAAAAAGGAGCTTTAGAAATGGTCCTGAGTCTTGCAGCGCTATTTACAACAGCCAGGACATGGAAGCAATGTAAATGTCTATCAACAGAGGAATGGATAAAGAAGATGTGGTATACATATACAATGGAATATTACTCAGCCATAAAAAAGAACAAAATAATGCCATTTGCAGCAACATGGATGGACCCAGAGATTGTCATACTCTAGGTCAGTGAAATAAGTGAAGTTAGTCAGAAAAAGACAAATATCATATGGTATCACTTATATGTGGAATCGAAAAAAATAAGGTACAAATGAACTTATCTACAAAACAGAAATAGAGTTACAGATGTAGAAGATAAACTTTTGGTTACCAGGGTGTAAAGAGGGGGAGGGATAAATTAGAAGATTGGTATTGACACATACACACTACTATATATAAAATATATAACTAATAAGCACCTACTGTATAGCACAGGGAACTCTACTCAATAATCGTAATGGCCGACTTGGGAAGAGAATCTAAAAAAGAGTGGATATATGTATATGTATAACTGATTCACTTTGCTGTACACCTGAAACTAACTCAACATCGTGAATCAACTATACTCCAATAAAAATTTACGAAAAGAAACAGTTCTGAGTTGGAATACTGTTGATCACTTTTAAACGTAAAACAAAATAAATTCTTCTTAATACCTAATTTCTTAAACCAATGCCAAAATAAGAATTCTGAACTAAAAGAGAACATGAGAGTCTGCTGTACTAGTATCCAAAATCAAATAGTCTCCTCCAGGCAAATTTACTGTTATTATTTAATAGCAGACAGGCGGTGGCCTCCAATCTCTCAGCTCATGCCTTTCGCCTTTTGCTCACGTTAGTCTAGTGATAAATGATGTAGAATTTCTCAGAGAGAGAGAGAATTATGCCCAATATAAAAAGTGGTTGAAAAAGCTGATTACAGAGTCATTAGCCCCTGTGGGCTCATTTTATTGCTATAAAGTCATCATTCAAGTAGACATATATTTAGCTTCTGTGGCCTTCATTTGTGGTAAGCAAAATAACCTCAGACAAAAAAAAAAGGAGCCCAAGTTCAAACTTCCTATTTTTAGTGATATGACAGCCAATTTACTAAATTAGAAAAGCCCAGAGCAGAAGCAGAGAAATGTCATCAGCTCATGTTCCCTGTACTGTGTGCTTACAGCACATCTGGAGACAAGTTTACTTCTGGATCACAAGTTTTCTCGTAATCCAACATGTGACCACAGAAGGTACCAAGGATGGTGAGGAACTTATACACCTTGACACATGAGAAGTAGTTCAAGGAACCAGACACATTTAACCTAGGAAACAGAGGCCTATGTGACATAAAAGTCTTTTTATTTTAACATTAGGGCTGACTGTGGAAAACATTGATATATTATCTAACTAGTCCAAATAAGTTGTGGGCAAACATTTTCAATTCAAGGTGAAACATTCATTCATTACTCATTCGTTCAATATTTACTGATCAAATAGACTTTTTCTGTTATTGTGCTAGGTTCTAAACGTTAAAGGAGAATTTATTAGCAAACACTGGGATTTTCTAAATTGTGAACTCCGTATCGCTAGTGGGTCTGTAATCAGACACTAGGTGGCTATCTGTGAGTGGTATTATAGAAGGGGGAACATCTGTGTTCCTTAATTTTAAAGTGCGAATGAATTACCCGGGAATCTTAAAAAGTTACAGATTCTGATGCAGTAGATCTGAGCGGGAGCCTGAGAGTTTGCCTTTCCAACAAGCTCCCCGGTGATTCAGACAATTCTGGTCCTTGGATCACACTGTGATTAGCAAAGCATTTAGGTCACTGCCTCTTGAACATTCTCTGCTGTTGATGAGGATCAACAGATCTATTTTGTGTTATCTCAGATTCAATGTCTCGCATTTCAGAGAAAGAAAAAATTGGAAGACGTAGGCTTGTCAGATACCCGTCACTAGAAGGGTGAGTTCATGGAGCTGGCTTGGAGTTTGGCTCTGCGCCCTACCTTGCCACTGTATCCAGATTAAGTATATTAAGCTGTTTTGCCCATCCTGCTAATATAAACTGCAAACCATGTGAAAAGAATACACTAACATGCAATCCATGTTCAAAATCTTGGTTCTGGGCTTCCCTGGTGGCGCAGTGGTTGAGAGTCTGCCTGCCGATGCAGCGGACACGGGTTCGTGCCCCTGTCCGGGAAGATCCCACATGCCGCGGAGCGGCTGGGCCCGTGAGCCATGGCCGCTGAGTCTGCGCGTCCGGAGCCTGTGTGCTCCGCAACGGGAGAGGCCACATCAGTGAGAGGCCCGCGTACCGCAAAAAAAAATTAAAATAAAAAAAATTTTTAAATCTTGGTTCTGAGCTACTCTCCTTGACTTTCCCTCACACCAAATCCCATCCTGTTGCAGCCCTTCCTATACGCTCGTCCTCAAGTACTGATTTTGTTTAGTTTGCCCTTCAGATTTGACATTTAGTGCTTTTTTCCAGGTTCAACCTTGGGGTATTTCAGCAAAGATCTTCCCTATCACTCCCACCCACTCTGAGGACCCAAGCTCCTCAGTAAACATTCTTGCACTTCAGCTCATAATCAGTCTCCCTGAAACTGTTTCTGCCACCAGGTTCTTCCAGTGCTGAGAGGGGAGTGAACACATCAAGGCTACTGAGATCAGGTTGTCACCTCAGGTGACCTAGAATCATTTCAGGTTTCCAGAAGTTATTAGAGGGGCAGAGTTCATCCAATATAATTTTCAAACATTTTTCTTCTGTAAGTAAGAGTTAGAGGAGAATATTGACAAAATCATATTAGCGATTCATCTAATAATGATAGTTGCAGTCTTTGGAGGAAAATGGGTTGCTTCCTTGGAAGGTAACCTAAGAGTTTACAAGTACAAAGATGCATTCCATTTTATGGGCAAAAGCTCCAAATAACCTCCTCTATCAAAAATCCATCTTCAGGTGGTTTCCATATGGTTTTGATAAACTTGACTACTACATTGAATAAACTGATAAACAGACACTAGGAAAACATACAATCATTGAGAGAAACTAGAATGATTTGAATACAAATGAGCTAATTCTTGACACAATCGATATAAAAGGTCAATATATCCCTCAGTTTTTGCAACGTATAGTCAAATACAGCAACATAGAAAGGAAGCCATTCCATTTCATATTTACAGCCACCATTGATGAGCTCTGACAAAATTCCTTGTCTGAAGACCCCCCTAATAACTTAATGTATTATATCTATTTACTACATATTAAACTTGCTTCCCCCCAAAATTATAAGCTCTCATAGGCAAGGACTATGTTTGATTCTTCCTTTGCATTTTCCTCTATACTGGGCACATAGTAGGGACTTAAAAAATGCTTGTTGTTTGATTTGATGATGTTAAGACAAATATTTTACCAACAAGAGTTGTGATACCTGCTTTCTATGTGGTAAGAGGTGAGTCAGTTGTAACTGGTGTTATGGAGGTGGGAATTGTAAACATGGCAGAGACTTTTCGGACTGTTGTTTTGAATTCTAGAAAGAAGGGCTGGGCAGAAATTCTCTGGGGTAGATGTGTGCAGTAGAGGGAGTCAGAGGAAGGAGTCTGAGCAGGGCCTTTACTGCCTATCATTTTACCAGGTTGGGGCTGGTGTCTGCTGCTTCAGAACTACCATGACACCTGCCTGCACTTAAGAACAAGTGGGAGTGAAGACATCTTGTTACTAAGCTATTCAAGAAGAAAGACAGGTGTGTGTTGTGTGTACCATGTTTGTGTGGCTGACTTTAAAATACTTCAAAATCTATGAGGTATCAGTAGTCACGCCCTTCCCTTTTTCTCTTCAAAAACAAAATTATGTCACTCTCCTTCTCCACCTTTGTCTTCTCTGGCTCCTCAGCCCGTGCCTTTATGTGAGCTCGTGTGCTCTGCGGTATGTCCGTGTCAAATTGGCTGGGCCACTGTGTGCAGATATTTGGTCAAGAATGATTCTGGATGTTTCTGTGAGAATGTTTGTGGATGAGATTTACATTTAACATGGTGGACTTTGAGTAAAGCAGATTACCCTCCATCGTGATGGTGGGCCTCGTCCAATCAGTTGAAGAACTGATTAGAACAAAAGACTGACCTCCCCCAAGCAAGAGAGAACTCTGCTGCAGAAGGCCTTTGGACTTGAACTACCATGTTGACTTTTCCTGGCTCTCCAGCCTGACAGCCCGTGGACTTGAACTGCAAATCAGCTCTTCCCCAGGTTTCCAGCTGATGACCCACTTTGTAGATTTTGAACTTTCCAGCCTCCATAATCACCTGAGCCAATTTCTTAAAACCTCTCTCTCACTCTCTCTCTCTCTCTCTCTCCATACATACATATATGCACCACATTGGTTTGGTTTCTCTGGAAAACCTTAACTAATACAGGCTCCTTTCACTGTGACATTTGGAAGTTGGTCCTTTCTCACATGGCCATAGTAGCCATAAAACATTAAAAGAAGCTCAAACAATCACATGGAGAAGACACTGACTGGCATAAAAGTTGCCTATCTTCAGTTTCCAAAGAGACTTTGGCACAGTGCAAAGGAAGGAAGCATCTGGATAAACTGGAAATACTTCTGGTGTTTTCTCCAGCCTGACAGAAGACTTCTCAAACAAGCCTCTGTAGTACACGAGCTAAACTTCCACATCATCTGTCTGTCAGGACACAAAGGCTGTTCTGTTGAACTTGGTGAGAAGTGAAAGACAGGAGGGGGAGGAAGCTCAATTCATAAGGGTGCCATGGAAAGGCAAGGGCCCTGAAGCTCTGCGATGAAGACTATAGGACTGAAAAAGTGGGCAACAGCAATCAAATAGAAGGAGCTCCATCCTAACTGGAACTTTAAGAGAAGCAACAGAAGCTGCAGCATCTCATGTGGGAACACTGGAAATCCACTGATGGCTCTCGCTATGGCATTCTGCTCTGCAATTTTTTTAACTTGATTCCTGTCCAGCACTATAGAGCAAGGGTGGTATTTGTTCATACTTACGGGCTATAAATGTGATCATTTTTTCCAGTTGGCCATACTGTCAAAGAACCATATAATCTCAGGCAAAGATCATTATCGACTATAAAAATCAGCAACAAAGAAGGGATTAAATTTCAAACAATTCTACTTTTCTATGATCTTAGACTATTTGTCAGCAAGTATATTTCATTTCTTCACAGTTTCAAAAACCATGAAATCTTTACTCTTCTGGCTGCTAAAGTTGGAATTAGTTTGTAATTCAACACATCTGTGGTTATCTCCGGACAGGGAAAAAAAAAAAAAGCGACCCCACCAAAAATTCCAATTTATGTTCCCAAGTAGCCTGAAAGTGTGTCCTAATACCTCTCCCTTCCCTTCCCCTAACCTTTTTTTGTTTTAGCTTGTCTCCCAAATAGTGATAAGCTCAAGGTTACATTATTTTCTCCAGTTTTCAAATCAATATTACCGTATTTCACCATTGCTGCTCAGTTTAGGGCTTTGCGACTAGCTACCATGACAATAGATGCACAGCCTGGAACCAGTTTTAGTTAATTAGAGTCAATCAATCCAAACTTTGCTAACTTACTCATGTGAAACAATAGTATAATGAACCAAAGTCGGCAAGATGATTGGGAAACACAAATTATTGCACCCTGATAAATTAAATGTGACTATTACAAACCTTCTTTCTAAATGAATACTCAGGGAAGAAATGTATGGGTATTTAATATAATTAAGAATACAAGGAAAATAAACTTAAAGGAGCTATTAAAAGCCCCACCCTTTTTTTTTTTAAAGGGAGGAAAACACTCAGCAGTTGTATAGTGGGAAGAGCTCGTGGCATCACTATGAGCGTTCATTTGGGAAAATATCTTCCTGTTGATTGGGGTCCTTGGGTGGAGTAAACAGAAAAGCAGGACATGCACACCTGTGGGCGGCAGAAACGTGGCAGGGTGGTGAAATATCCAAAAGTCAGGGAAGAGACAGAAGAGTGTAAGCTTCCAGGTCTATGTGTGTGCAGTGCCCAGGGCATGGGTTTCTGTGACTAAAGGGTCAATGCTTTGATAATGTATGAAACTGAGTGAAAGCTTTTCCCCAGAACTCTGGCAAATCTGATGTGCCATCTATTTGTCATTGGTCTTTGTGGCACATATGCTCGAAGTTATATGCTATAGACTAAGTAAAATAAACAGCCATACACATATAATTAATAGAATAAGACAAACCCAAGATTCACCATCCCGGTTAGCCAAACCTTGCAGTTGCTTTATCCTAAGGGAATATGTGAATCCTATCAGAAGTATTACTTTGGGCTAAAGAGCTATGTTTAACCATAGTTAAATGGAGGATGAGGGAGTTTTGAAATGCAAATTGATATGAAGGTATTAGATGTCCCATTTGGGAAGTAAGAGTTAGGAAGCAAAAAGGAACTGGATAGGGGATGAGAAGAGTAGATAAAGGATTGTGAAAAATATATAGAAGGATAACTATTAAAACAAGATTCTTACACCTCAGCTTAGGCTAAAATTGGTCCTATTATTGGCTGTCGGCAGTAAACCATCTCGCATAAAAAAGCTTTGTGAGAAGCAGAGTGGAAAGAGCTCTGACCTGGAGATAGAAGACCTGAGGAGGGGGTCCTTGCCCAGCCGGTTCTATGATGCATTTAGCCTCTGTTTCCTTACCTGCAAAGTGGGGTGTTGAGGTAGACAATCATGGAGGAAGCTTAGAGCTCAAAATATTCCAACTCCAGGTACAATTTCAAGAACAGTTTTTAATAATTTACTATAGTGACACATGTTCACTACTGCTATAGACTGAATGTTTGTGTTTTCCCAAATTCAGAAATTGAAAACCAACCCCCAGTGTGTTGGGATTAAGAGGTGGAGACTCTGGAAGATGATTAGGTCATGAGGGCAAAGCCCTCATTAATGGGGTTAGAGCCCAAATAAAAGAGGTCCCAAAGAGCTCTCTCTCATTCATTCTGCCATATGCAAAAAGATAGGCATCAATGAACCAGGAAAGGGACTCTCACCAGACAACAAATCTGCTGGAGCCTTGATCTTGGACTTAAATAAGCGTTTGTTGTTTAAGCCACCCAGTCTATGGTATTTTTGCTATAGCCTCCCAAATGGACTAAGGCAACTACTGACTCACTTTGTTACTTATGTCACATAATCAGGCAGATCAGGCAAATGCCAGAGATATTTACAGAGTGATTCACATGTTATGTTATATTTGATTGCTTTATATTGAACTCCCGTCTATTTTTCTCCTAAGGTAAATCACAGCTAATTTAGTGTTCATGTACTCTCAAGCTCATATACATTTTATTACCATTTACCAGGTGCATAAACAGGGCTTTTCTTAGAAAGGGATTTAAAGATTAGCCCCACATCCATGGTAAGACTATGTGTCTGTATCTCATTGGGTTGGGAGGGGGACTGAGTGTGTTTCATTTTCCTTATTTTTAAAAGATGACTGCAGTGGTGATAAGGTGTCTCACACTTCTTCAAGCCATTAATAAATAGTCAAATTGATCTGAAGCTTCTAGAAAACAAGGAATAGGAATTACGACAAATTCAGTTATCTTATACTGTCTAAATGGTATATCAGCTATAGAAGCTGTTAGAGGATGGATGAATGCATAGATGGATGGACAGATTACAGATGGGTCAGGGAATACACATATAAATATATGGAAAGTCAATATAAACACAATGGTGTATAGTTTCTATTTCTCTGCATTTGGAAAACTTTTCAGTGTTCAATTTTTAAGAGTCCTATTTTGAGAAATGGCAATATTTTATATAATATTTTATATAATAGAACTGTATCATGACAAAATTGGATGCATTTTTCTTCAGATTTGTTTAACACAGTCATACTCATTTATTACTAAGAAAGTGTACCAAAAGATAACAAAATAATGCTTTAAATTTCAAAGATGTGTGGCTAATTTAATCCTACGTTTCACATCGCAGATTCAAATTCTATCATTCACAATAAAATGAATTCTTTACCAAGGGCTTACTTTCTAGATAAAGTTTTCCTCTGTAACTTAAACCTCCCAAAACCAGTTTCTTCTTCCCAAGCCACATTAAAACCACAAAGTATTTCACTGACCATGACACCGCCAAATGGTGATGAGAAATTTGCTTGTGCTTTTGACACTTCTATGTAAAACAACAGCTGCTTCACTCACTTGGAAGCAGCCTTTTTCCCCCCATTGGGGATTCTTATCCCCAGTGGAGGTGGGTGGGCCTCCTGCTGGCAATGTTGCATGCGTACAGATTCTTCGATACTCCGTAGCTGACAGCTAAAATGAACGCATTCTGTGAGGAATATGTTTTCCAGTGGAAGACAGCCAACTACTTTCCTTTGGGGAATAGCGCATGAGAAATACCATGGCCCTGTTCTCATCCTAGTGACTCAAACACCCACAGTCACACAGAGCCAGACATGTACCTTGCAGAAACCAAAGGCTAATACGTTAAATGCATCTTATCTACTAGAAGGAAAATTCTAGTTCGAAAATGAGCAGATGATTTAAAACAGAAACATATGTGTGAATGTTTCTCCTATCATCATCACCATCAACATCATCATTATTATTCCCTCGCGCGCCCTACCTTCTTACCTTTCAAAGTTCCTGAAACTTGAATGTTTCTTTCCTTTTCCTCTGGTCTCCCTTCCTACTCCCGTAGGTACCTTAAATCGTACACTTAATGAGCACCCACATTTGTTGTGCTCTTAAAACTCAACCCCAGGGGAGAAGGAAGTTTCACTTAGGTACATAACATCCAAAATTTGAGCTCTTAGAATGTGGCTATCATTCTGATACATTCCGTACTAGTTATTTTGGCCCAGATTCTGCTGATTTTGTTTGCACTGTCATCACGATGCACTTTGTGTGCAGCACTCCGTTACTTATCAATCCCACGTTTATCGTGCGTGGTTTTAGTGCAAATCCAAGGCTAGCTCGGCATGAACTCAGGTTCATAGGAATACAGCAAGGAGTCAGAAGACTTCACTTTATGTACTAATGCCACTGCAGGGTGGATCTGTTCACCTCATGGAGTTGTGATAAGGATAAGTACTTACTGTTGGTGGGAATGTAAATTGATACAGCCACTATGGACACCAGTATGGAGGTTCCTTAAAAAACTAAAATTAGGACTACCATATGACCCAGCAGTCCCACTACTGGGCATATACCCAGAGAAAACCATAATTCAAAAAGAGTCATGTACCACAATGTCCACTGCAGCACTATTTACCATAGCCAGGACATGGAAGCAACCTAAGTGTCCATCCACAGATGAATGGATAAAGAAGATGTGGTACATATATACAATGGACTATTACTCAGCCATTAAAAGAAGCCAAATTGAGTTATTTGTAGTGAGGTGGATGGACCTACAGTCTGTCATACAGAGTGAAGTAAGTCAGAAAGAGAAAGACAAATACTGTATGCTAACACATATATATGAAATCTAAAAAAAATTGGTTCTGAAGAACCTAGGGCCAGGACAGGAATAAAGGTGCAGATGTAGAGAATGGACTTGAGGACACAGGGAGGGGGCAGGGTAAGCTGGGATGAAGTGAGAGAGTGGCATGGACATATATACACTATCAAATGTAAAATAGCTAGCTAGTGGGAAGCAGCCGCATAGCACAGGGAGATCAGCTCACTGTTTGTGACCACCTAGGGGGGTGGGATAGGCAGGGTGGGAGGGAGACGCAAGAGGGAAGAGATATGGGGATATATGTATACATATAGCTGATTCACTTTGTTATACAGCAGAAACTAACATAACAATGTAAAGCAATTATACTCCAATAAAGATGTTAAAAAAAAAAGGATGAAGGTGCTCAGTAAAGAGCACAGGGGTTTGTTAATATTGGTTATCACTATGAGGAGTGGTAGAGGAGAACCCTGAGTGTGGAGATTCCAAATCTGTCTTCAATCCCTCGTTAACTCTGTGACATCACTTAACTCTCTTAACTTCATCATCAGTATCTATAAAATGATAACATATGACTTTAGTAATATGAATGTGTGAGCATGTATGTGTATTTATACACAGATACAGAAGTACATGTCTAGATAGATAGATGTGACACTTCTCTGACTCTTCTAAATGGCTGTTTCGCTGATTGCAGCAAACAATTTAAGATTTTTAATTGAACTTTGAAAATTTTCTAATAATTTCTGTGTTGTATGATATCCAGAATATAGGGGAAATTTTCATACATGCTATTACTAGTACAATGCAAAACAGATAGTAAATATCATTAAAATGTAGACAATAGGGACTTCCCTGGCGGTCCAGTGGTTTAAACTACACACCCCCAATGCAGGGAGCATGGGTTCAATCCCAGGTCAGGGAACTAAGATCCCACATGACGCACAGCATGACAAAAAACTTTTAAATTTTTTTAAAAATTAAAATGTAGCCAACAAGAGATAGTAATAAGCCAAAAACGTCACTACAGAAATTCAACAGTATGTTTAGGGTAATGTAGAAAAGAAAAGAAAACTTCTTTTAACACTTCTTAGAGAACATCTAACGTTACTCTTTTCTCCCCCATGACCTGTATTACAATCCAGAAGGGAAGCTCTGTATTACTCTAATTTTAATCAATAGTCCACATGTTTCTTCTGTGATTCCTAAATTTTTGTTTCCACACTGATTTCTATTTGGATTCTTACAACTTTATGTCTGGCTCCTCTCAATACTTGGATGTTTCACAGACACCTTGAACACCACAGTTCCAGAAATTGAACTTCCCATGTTTCCTTCCCAAACTCTTCCTCCTGAAGTGTTTTTACCTCAAAAATTAGCCAAATGTCTACTCGCATGATCAGGACAGAAACCTGACAATAACCCTTGACATCTCCCTCTCGCTCACACCCATATTTGTTGATTATTCTTTTAAAATCTACCTCTGATTCATCCATTTCCCTCTACTTATTTCCCCCACCAACAACCCCAGTGCGAACCACGCTTTGCCTCTTCACTTCACACTGACGCTTGCCCTTCTCCAAACTCTTCTCAGAGAGATTGCTGGAGCAACATTTCATAAACTCAAATCTGAAAGTCATTTCTCTTCTCAAATATCTCCCATGAATTCCAATTTCTTTTAGGATAAATCATCAAATTAGTAGCACCTCTGGATTTTTTATATACAAGGGGGTAAATATGAGAGAGTGTGGGGCCTCTGGCAGGAAGTTGGTAATTAGGGGCCGTCTCTTGGAGCTACATTTGCGTGGGATGCATGTCATCCCAGCCTCATCCATGGTCACATCCCTAACGTGGCCTGCTCTTGAAAACATTGATCCAGCCCAAGTTTCTAACTCAGCCCCTATCTCGTTTCCCTCACTCACTGTATTGGAACCTCACTTCAAATATACCAGGTTCATATGCACATTCGCTGTTTTCTCCATCTGCCACTATCACCTTTTAATCACATTCCCCCTAAAGCCCCCTGTCCTCCCGACTTCACCATCTTTCTAGTTTATGCTTAATGGTCACTTCTGCAGTGAAGATGTCTCTTCTCTAGGTCAGATTCACCTCCTGAATGCCATCAAAGTACCTGAATTTGTCAGTTAGAGTAATTAACACAGTTGTAGTAACATGACCTTTAGGAAGTCTTTTGTTTGAAGTCCACCTCATTCACTATTGTCTGTGCCCAAGAGGGTAGGAACAAGGTTGGTTTAGTTCATTCCTGAACCTTCAGTACGTAACACAGAGCTGGGCACATTCTGGGGGCCTAGACAAATTTGTTGAGTAAACAACTTACTAATTCTATTTCAGTCACTCTTTTCAAGCTCCCTCTCAGTTCTCAAAAAGAACCAGTAATTTTAATTGTATGTAGATATTCTCTTAAGGAGACCATATGAGACCTTTTCCTTCCAATATCTAGTTTGTTGATTGACTATTAGGCTGAGAAAGGGACCTGACCCTCAGATCTAATCCCATATGATTTTAGAACGAAGAAAAAGATGCTTATTTTTAAATTTGTTTTTAAATTAAAACATTCCTAATTGTTTAGGAATCCTCTAAATCTGCTTCTTAAGTGATCAATAGTATATATTTATTAAAGTATAGATATTATTTTCTAAGTTTTTCCTGGAAGTTTGATTTTACTGAAATCCTTTCATAATTATTCATTTACTGGACACTTATTAGATACCTTTCCTATGCTAGGACCTTAGCTATGTTCTGTGAATGGAAAACAATATTTATTGAGGACGTTATACTCTAGTTAGAGAAACCAATAAGTAAATACATTTATACACACACTTCTAAGACAGTTAATAAGAGAGCTAACATAACTATGTATATAGTGGTGTGGACATATAACAGAGAATTAATTAACTGTATCTGTGAAGATGAGGGAGTGTCACAGAGAAGGGGAAGCATTGGGGCTGCTCTTCAGGGTGACTAGAAGGTGACCAGGCAGACAGTGGTCTCCTCCAGTCGTTAAGGAGGAAGGAAAACAACAAGAGTAAAGGCAAGCAGACACACATTTAACTACCGTCCTGTGTAACTGACTCATTAATAAACAGACCTGCCTCTTATCTGGAGAAAAACATGGTTCGAAAGGATACATGCGCCCCAATGTTCATAGCAGCACTATTCACATTAGCCAAGACATGGAAGCAACCTAAATGTCCATCAACAGAGGAGTGGATAAAGAAGTTGTAGTATACACACACACACACACACACACACACACACACACACACACACACACTGGAATATTACTCAGCCATAAAAAAGAATGAAATAATGCCATTTGCAGCAACATGGAAGGACCTGGAGATTATCATACTAAGTGAAGTAAGTCAGACAGAGAAAGACAAATATCATATGACTATTGCTTATATGTGGCATCTAAAACAAATGATATAAATGAACTTATATACAAAATAGGAACAGACTCGCAGACTTAGAGAACAAACTTACGGTTACCAGGGAGAAAGGGTGGGGTAGAGGGATAAATTGAGAGTTTAGGATTGCCATGTACACACTGCTATATTTAAAACAGATAACCAACGAGGACCTACTGTATAGCACAGGGAACTCTACTCAATATTCTGTAATAACCTAAATGGGAAAAGAATTTGAAAAAGAATAAATATATGTATATGTATAACTGAATCACTTTGCTGTACACCTGAAACTAACACAACATTGCCAATCAATTATACTCCAGTATAAAATAAAAAGTTTTTGAAAAGAAAAATAATAATAAAATAAAGTATGACAGAGGGGGGAAAAAAGAAACACCTCTACATACCTGTGGTGAGCAAGGCTCTCCTGAAATATAACATCACTTCACTGGGTCCTCAAAATAGTTGATCTGAAGGGAATTCAGATTTAATAACAGGTCTCATTTTCTTTCTGACAACAATCAATATATGCACCTTCCCAGCAGTCAAAAAATACGGACAACTTCCTCCTGTAAAGATACACTTTAATGATTCACCAGTGACTGTATTATAACTCATTTGTAAAATCCCAAAGTATTAAAAGCTCCATCTTCATTATTACCAGATGTCTCACAGGCTCCTAAGTCAACACTTCTCCCGCCCATCCTAGGGTAAAAGCTGAGAGGGAGGAGAGGCCACCCTGCGTCCCAGCTATATGCAGATCCCGACAGATCCCTATCTCTACCTTTTCAGTTGACTTTATTCCAAAGGTCTCTGAATAAAAGGTCTTCCCTTGTTCAATCATCTAAATTCTGTATTTAAGACTGCTAGAGATATGCTTTTGTCCAAAATCCTGCTGAGAAAGAAAAAAAAAAAAAGCAAACTCTTTCGAGACTGCAAGCTGGCAACACATACTCAGCAGTAACCATTGACCATAGAATCCTGGGCTTGAGTGGATGCCCTGATTCAACATGGACCTGAATGACATACGGCATCTATGCATTCCCATATACCCACTTCCCCCCTTCTGAAGTCATCACTGGACTCCATGTCTCTCACTGTTGTATGTTTTACCTTTAAAGTATTGCATTGGCAAACTGTTTGTTTGGTTTTTTTTTCATCAGCTGTAATCAGTTTTTGAATTCTGTTGTGTTTTATTTTTTTTATCCAAGTATGGTTCTCATGGTGTAGTAAATGACATTAGGCTTTTGTAAATTCTTGCAGAATATAACAGATCATTGGTTTTATAACACAGTCGCTGCTTTTGCATTCTGATGAGATTATTAGTAGCAGCCTAGAATACAACACCCCTGCATACTGTTAGTTAAAAAAAAATAAAAGTTTACTAAATGGTCTCTTGTCAACTGTATCTGAAAATCATTATAGTTTCTCTGTTTCCTCTACATGAAGGGACTCTTCAGCAAGCTGGTGGGTTATGTCAACATGAGGTTACAAAATTATTATCCCAGCTCTGTTTGTTTCAGTGGGGTTTATGCCAGGCATTAGCAACCCTATTGTAAGTCTCAAGGGCTTAGGTATTTGTACATCAGGTGTAGAACAATTTCAGTGTTCAACCAGAAGATACTCAAAGCCAGTTGGCCTAGTGGTAGGTAGCTTTCATCAGGAACGGGAAAAAATGCACTGGGGATTCTCTGATTTGCCATCTCTCCATAACATAGATTAGCCCTTTGGGGTGTTCTGAGGCCTCCTGTAGAGAGATTTAAAATCCATTTATTAATAAAATTAAGCGTTTTTCCCTCTTGGGCCCATAGTCTATAATGCAAATTAGCTACGTGCGATATTTAAGGGGCAAATGGTCTTCCACGCGCTGCATTATGGCGGCTCGGAAGGGAGATGCTTGGCGTGTGAAGGAAGTGCCTGGCAGAGAACAGGGAGCAAAACGTTCCCTCCAACGTGTGCACTCCTCTTTTTTTTTAGGGCTGAAAAGAATGACATTTGAAAACTGCCTATTGCATGTGCATCTTACCTTTCTCTTCATACCACTTTACGTGTGCATATCTGCTATCTGCATTAAGATCATGTCATTCTGGGCTTCAAATTGATACAATGCCAAATAAAAAGCTATTCTGCGAGCCGTAATGGTTCTCCAGTAGTCACGGCATTCAACATAGTCAATAATATAAACTTTTAAATGTGCAAATGCATATTAAAATGAGAGATCTGATTTGCTTCAATAGTTCTGGCCTGTGAGACACATAATATGGTGTTTTAAAAACTGCTTACATCTAGTTTGCATTTTACCTGAATATGGGAATAATAAGAAGGATGAATTTTGTAAAAACTTCATATTCTGTTTTGAAACTCCCTCCATGCGACAGTTCCAAAATAGAATCAATTTCTTTCTCTTATTTTCTTTTATCTCAGTTTCTGGGGATATCTTTGCTTTGTTGGCCACACTTTAAAACTGAATAATGTTTAAAATTAACATTATTCTCTTTGGACTTTTAAGTGTATCCTTCAGATTCTTTTTTTTTTTTACCTATTCTGAACTAGTGACATGTGACATAGTGACATGCACCATCAGGTTTATTTATGGTTAATATTTAAGAACCACAATGTAAGTTCTTCTTAAAAATGTTTACTCTTCAATTGCTATAACTTATTTTATTAAACTAGCTCATGTAAACGGAAGACTGAAACAGTCAAATAAAAACAACTTCCAGGGATCAGGGTTTCAGGAAACACTCCAGACATCTGCCTTCCCCTGAGCTACAGAAACTGAGCTGAGTCCTAGAGGTGAGGAGACCAACGTGAGGCCCTAAAGTTGGTTGTGATCTAATGGGCAAGTGAAAAAAAAAATTACAGCACAATATATTAAGTGCTCTATGATATATAATCAGAGGGTGTATTTTTCCTGAAAACCAGTAAGATCTAGAATGTCATCATGCACTTTTACACTTCAGCAGAAGCAATCTTTGGACCCAGCAATCAGGTTTCTTTGCAAATCAATAGAGGATAATGGAATTCAAGTTCTAAATGTAAACAGTTAAAAGTGTAAATCCCACCTCCCATCCTTTCTGAGTAAAGCAAAATCAGTAACTTCTCTTAACTTTATGTTTTCCTTCTGTGAAAATGGTGTGATATTCACACCTGCCTCATAGGTTTATTGTTCTAGGTGAGACACCGCATGCAAGGTGCTGAATACAGTGCCTGGCACAAAGCAAGTGTTCAGGACATGCTACCTGGCTGTACGATTATTATTGTTCATAGAGCCCAGGTGATTACGCACTTGACCTGTGTGCCTCCAAGAGTTGGGTGTTGACAAGGGCAGTGAATTTCTTCTCACTGAAATACGTGCTTCTTTCCCCTGATTGGAGTAGAGAGTGGTCCAAGTGCTCCTGTAAAGTTCTCGCCCATATGGCTTCATCCCCCATCTCCCCTGATCTGATAAATGTTCCTTCAGCCCATTTTGCTCTCTCCCTATCTGTAAAATTAAATTGCATATCATGAGGATAGTGGATTTGATCAAAAGCATTCACATGTCTGTTTACATGTAGAAATGGAAGTTCATTCCATTTATTGAATGTGATGTGGCCTCCGCTGTGTCCCGTGACAGCTTTGATGATCTGTGCTCTGCTTTACCCTGGAGATGTGGTTCTCATATTTTTTCTATGTGAATGAGTACATTGTGCTGTTTTCTTAGGTGTCAGTCAGTACACAGTTGACTGGTCTCTGGCAAACTGCCAGGGTTCTGAGCCAAGGCCTCTGGTCTCTGCATTGACCTAGGCTCTGCAATGGCCCGGGTCCTGTGCTGGGACCCCCTCAGCTGATCTGACTTCCTGTAGTGTGGATACCAAGCCTTCCTCTCTCTTCTCCTCCTCCCACTTAGAAAATGCTTCCTTTGGATCTTAGTCTATGCAGGCTGCTATAACAAAATTCCATAGGCAGGGTGGCTTATAAACAACATTTATTTCTCATAGTTCTGGAGGCTGGAATCCATGATCAAGGTACCAGCAGATTCAGAGTCTCCTGAGGGCTTGGCAGTCTTTTTACTGTGTCCTCACATGGCGGAATTGGGGAGGGAGCTCTCTGGAGCCTCTTTTATAAGGTCACTAATCCCATTCATGAGGGCTCCACCCTCATGTCCTAATCACCTCCAAAAGCCCACACCTCCTAATGCCATCATAGTGGGCATCCTGGTTCAACATAAGAAATTCAGGGAGACACATTCAGTCAATAGCACTTCCTTTAACTAAACACACACACACACACACACACACACACACACACACACACACACACACACACTACTCAGCTCTCCTCATCAAAACTCTTTAGAGACATTCCTTCAACAAAAATATTATTTGAGTGCCTTTACATACCAGGCACCGTGAATAGCACCAGAAATACAAAGTAAGCAAGAAAGAACTGGGCCTTGAGAACACTGTGTTTATCCAAGACAATAGAAGATAAATAGCAGACAACTAAGTAAATAACTAAAATCTTTTTAGACTGTGATTAGTGCTTTGAAGGAAATGAAGAAGAGGGGAATTTACTCCCATGTCATGGACACAGAAGGTCTCGCTGAAGAACAGACATTCAGATAAAGATCCAAAGAATGAGGAGAAGCCAAGCAAATGAGGAACCAGAGGGAAAAACTTTTCAGGCTGGAGGCACAGCAAGTACATAATTCTCTAGTATGAGAAAGAACCAGAAAAGTTTCAAGAAACATCCCCCCCACACACAAAAAAAAAAATCAGTGCATTAGCTAGAGTCTAGTGAGGCCATACATGTTGGAAAGAGGTAGTCAAAAGCCAGAACATTCAGGGTCTTGCAGACACGGGGTAGGGCTGGGCAGTGGATGGAGAAGGATTGGTTGTGTTCTAAGCACACAGAAAAATAACACAGGGTATTAAACAGCAGAGCTACTTGCTCTGATTTATTCTGTGAAGAACTCTAAAATTTGAGTGGAAAAGGAGATATAGAAAAATCAGACTTACTGCACAGTGGTCAGTGTGGAGGTTATAGAAGATTTCCAGAGACTAGGTAGGATATGAAATAAGGGCAGGACAGGAGGTGGCAGTGGAGTTGGCAAAGATTGAGTTGGTTTAGGATATATGGTGGTGGAACCAAAAGAACTTAATGACAGATTTGGGGGAAGGGGTGAAAGGAATGGAGAGGATAAAAGAAATGAAGAGATTCCTGATGACTCCAGGTTTCTGGACTCGGTAACCAGGTAGATGACATGTTGTTTATTAAGATGAGGGAAACTTGGGAGAGACAGGTTTCAGGGACTGAAAGTTAGTGTCTAAAGTGCAAAATGGCTGGGAGACATCCAAGTGGAAATGTCAAGGAGGTACTACCTCACAGGGTCAGTGTGTCCCAATTAACTGGTCACCACTGTGTCAATATGGCTTACTTTGGAAAACTTAAAAGTAACTGCCACCATTTTCTAGGTGACAGTTTGATCTGTATGGTGAATAGCATCTCTTTGGTGTATTGGCTCAATGTGACTTTGACACGTCAGGATTGTTCCTTACCATCAGGGCCAACACACAAAATCCACTGCAATAAATGTTCATCACAGAGCTCAGATAAGGAATGTCTAGCTGGCAGACTTTTTTTTCTTTTTTTTTTGCGCTACGCGGGCCTCTCACTGTTGTGGCCTCTCACTGTTGTGGCCTCTCCCGTTGCAGAGCACAGGCTCCGGATGCGCAGGCTCAGCGGCCATGGCTCACGGGCCCAGCCGCTCCATGGCATGTGACATCCTCCCGGACCGGGGCACGAACCCGTGTCCCCTGCATCGGCAGGCGGACTCTCAACCACTGCACCACCAGGGAAGTCCTAGCAGGCAGACTTTTGCAAAAGGCAGAAGGGATGGAAGTGCCAAATCCATAAGTCAAAGAGGTGGGGAGGGTGTCTCATGATCTAGAATCTGAAATATGAGAGTGGACCAACAGGAAAACAGCCACCTGGAGAGATGTGACATAGTAAATGCTGACAGTATGCCTTGGTCAACACACCAAAATGGTCTCATCAGGTTCCAGAAATGTCAAACCAAAGATATCTCTTCTAAAACACAGATCAAATGGTGCTGCATAGAGCAAAATGTTGGGAGGGAGGGAGGGAGACGATGGGAGGAAAATTCCACAATCACATCCTCGATTCTTAGGGAAGAACATCGCAACATGCAAATTTTATCAAAGAAAACTGTATAAAGTGTGGCAGAACCAATCCTTTCAAATGAATATAAGATGCTAATTGGTGATGTATGCAGTCCCAGAGATGCTTGACATGCAAAGAGTGAGTGGAGTACGACAAAGCATTTGCATGGGCCATCTGGAAGGGCATACCACACCACTGTGTGTGATGAGAAAGTGGAATTAAACAGAAACTTTGGAAACCAAGCTCTAAATATGTATGGCTCTGGGTGCTTACATCTTTTTCACTGATCAAGACCCTGGTGAGAAAACCATCCCTGCACCTAGAGACCACAGTGACCAAATGAAATAGACCCCAACTCTCCCCTGCACAGCCACCCCCTGTGCAATCGGCAATCTGCAATCTGTACATCTCTACAGCTTTACTAATCATGCAGGTTGTGTTTCTCAAGTATTTTATATGTGAAACCTAACGTTTGACCCTGGCTTACTTCCAGAAGCAAGTATTTGACCTCATGTGACAGCAAACATACACAGTATTTCGATTTCTAAGTTGAAGATGCTTTCTACATGCACACACACACACAAATATTTTCCACAAACACTAAAGATCCTATGCAAAAAAGACATGTTTATTTCTGGTCTATCACCACGTGAGAGAATTTTTTAAATGTTCACCGCCAAAAATGAGTAAAGGGTATGATCTACATTTTTATTCATTTCAGCTTCTAAATTGGATTTCAGAAATTAAACTTGAGGGTAATATCTCATATTGAGGGATGAAAGTTTTCCTAAATTTTGTGCAAATAAATGCCTCACAATGTAAGGAGAACGAATCCATTTTTCAAAGAATATTTGATAGCCAAGAACTGGCCTAATGCTTGAAAATGGGCCATAAAATTTGGTGATCAATTTTTTAATTAATGATTTGGTTTCCAGTGAGGAAGCCACAGCAGCATGAATTGTGGAGAGAGACAGAAGGGGAGAGAGCAATTCAAGAGCACGGAGATTCCCCCAAATTAGGGTGTTTGCACGCTCAGCCCTGAGTTCTGCACTTCAAGGCACATGTTTTCTTCTAAGTTCTTGTAGTTTATGTCCTGTTCTGAAAGAAAGTTTAGAGATTTCGTTAGCCCACAGCTGGTTAAAAGACACACGAACAAAATGACCTCCAAGATGGCAGAGGACTAAGACGTGGAGATCACCTTCCTCCCCACAAATACATCAGAAATACATCTACATGTGGAACAACTCCTACAGAACACCTACTGAACGCTGGCAGAAGACCTCAGACCTCCCAAAAGGCAAGAAACTCCCCACGTACCTGGGTAGGGCAAAAGAAAAAAGAATAAACAGAGACAAAAGAGTAGGGACCTGCACCTCTGGGAGGGAGCTGTGAAGGAGGAAAAGTTCCCACACACTAGGAAGCCCCTTCACTGGCAGAGATGGCAGGTGGGCAGGGGGGAAGCTTCAGAGTCACGGAGGAGAGCACAGCAACAGGGGTGCAGAGGGCAAAGCGGAGAGATGTCCGCGCAGAGGATTGGTGCTGACCAGCAGTCACCAGCCTGAGAGGCTTGTCTACTTAACCGCCAGGGTGGGTAGGGGCTGGGAGCTGAGGCTCAGGCTCCAGGGTCAGACCCCAGGGAGAAGACTGGGGTTGGCTGCATGAACACAGCCTGAAGGGGGCTAGTGTGCCACAGCTAGCCAGGAGGGAGTCCGGGAAAAACTCTGGAATTGCCGAAGAGGCAAGAGACCACTGTTTCGGGGTGCGCGAGGAGAAGGGATTCAGAGCACTGCCTAGATGAGCTCCAGAGATGGGCACAAGGAGCGGCTATCAGCGCGGACCCCAGAGACGGGCATGAAACACTAAGGCTGCTATTGCAGCCACCAAGAAGCCTGTGTGCAAGAACAGGTCACTATTCACATCTCCCCTCGTGGGAGCCTGTGCAGCCCGCCACTGCCAGGGTCCCGGGATCCAGGGACAACTTCCCCTGGAGAACACACGGTGCACCTCGGGCTGTTGCAACATCACACTGGCCTCTGCCGCCACAAGCTCGCCCTGCACTCCATACCCCTCCCTCCCCCTGGCCTGAGTGAGCCAGAGCCCCTGAATCAGCTGCTCCTTTAACCCTGTCCTGTCTGAGCAAAGAACAGACACCCTCAGGCAACCTACATGCAGAGGCGGGGCCAAATCCAAAGCTGAGCCCCGGGAGCTGTGCGAAGAAAGAAGAGAAAGGGAAATCTCTCCCAGCAGCCTCAGGAGCAGTGGATTAAATCTCCACAATCAACTTGATGTACCCTGCGTCTGTGGAATACCTGAAGAGATAACGAATCATCCCAAATTGAGGAGGTGGACTTTGGAAGCAACTGTAGACTTGCGCTTTGCTTTCTGCATCTAATTTGTTTCTGGTTTTATGTTTATCTTAGTTTAGTATTTAGAGTTTATTTGGTAGATTTGTTTATTGATTTGGTTGCTGTCTTCCTTTTTTTATACATATAGATA
Source organism: Phocoena sinus (assembly GCF_008692025.1). Lineage (NCBI taxonomy): Eukaryota > Metazoa > Chordata > Mammalia > Artiodactyla > Phocoenidae > Phocoena > Phocoena sinus. The sequence goes on from NC_045776.1 coordinate 42,161,840, forward strand.
TATATTTTTTTCCTTTTTCTCTCTTTCTGAGTGTGTATGTGTATACTTCTTTGTGTGATTTTGTCTGTATAGCTTTGCTTTTACCATTTGTCCTAGGGTTCTGTCTGTCCCTTTTTTTTTTTAGTATAGTTTTTAGCACTTGTTATGATTGGTGGATTTGATTTTTGGTTTGGTTGCTCTCTTCTTTCTTTCCTGTTTTTTTAAATTACTTTTTAATTTCTAATAATATTTTTATTTTAATAACTTTTTATTTTATTTTATTTATTTTTCTCTCTCTTTTCTTCTGAGCTGTGTGGTTGACAGGGTCTTGGTGCTCCGGCTGGGTGTCAGACCTGTGCCCCTGAGGTGGGAGAGCTGAGTTCAGGACATTGGTCTACCAGAGAGCTCCTGGCTCCACGTAATAACATATGGCAAAAGCTCTCCTAGAGAACTCCATCTCAATGCTAAGACCCAGCTCCACTCAACTACCAGCGAGCTACATTGCTGGACACCCCATGCCAAACAACTAGCGAGACAGGAACACAACCCCACTGATTAGCAGAAAGGCTGCCTAAAATCACAATAAGGTCACAGACACCCCAAAACACACCACCGGATATGGTCCTGCCCACAAGAAAGACAAGATCCAGCATCATCCACAAGAACACAGGCACTAGTCCCCTCCACCAGAAAGCCTACACAACCTACTGAACCAACCTTAGCCACTGGGGGCAAACATTAGAAACAACGGGAACTACAAACCTGCAGCCTGTGAAAAGGACACCCAAACCACAGTAAGTTAAGCAACAGAGAAGACAGAGAAACACAGAGCACATGAAGGAGCAAGGTAAAAACCTACCAGATCAAACAAATGAGGAGGAAATAGGCAGTCTACCTGAAAAAGTATTCAGGGTAATGACAGTAAAGATGATCCAAAATCTTGTAAATAGAAGGGAGAAAATACAAGAAACGTTTAACAAGAACCTAGAAGAACTAAAGAACAAACAAACAATGATGAACAACACAATAAATGAAATTAAAAATTCTCTAGAAGGAATCAATAGCAGAATAATTGAGGCAGAAGAACGGATAAGTGACCTGGAAGATAAAATAGTGGAAATAACTACCACAGAGCAGAATAAAGAAAAAAGATAAAAGGAATTGAGGACAGGCTCAGAGACCTCTGAGACAACATTAAAAACACCAACATTCAAATTATAGGGGTCCCAGAAGAAGAAGAGAAAAAGAAAGGGACTGAGAAAATATTTGAAGAGATTATAGTTGAAAACTTCCCTAATATGGGAAAGGAAATAGTTAAGTCCAGGAAGCTCAGAGAGTCCCATACAGAATAAATCCAAGGAAAAACATGCCAAGACACATATTAAAAAAAAACTATCTACAATTAAATACAAAGAAAAAATACTAAAAGCAGCAAGGGAAAAAAAACCAAATAACATACAAGGGAATCCCCATAAGATTAACAGTTGATCTTTCAGAAGAAACTTTGCAAGCCAGAAGGGAGTGGCAGGACATATTTAAAGTGATAAAAGGAAAAAACCTACAACCAAGAGTACTCTACCCAGCAAGGATCTCAATCAGATTTGACAAACAAATTAAAACCTTTACAGACAAGCAAAAACTAAGAGAATTCAGCACCACCAAACCAACTTTACAACAAATGCTAAAGGAACCTCTCTAGGCAGTAAACACAAGAGAAGGAAAAGACCTACAATAACAACCCCAAAACGATGAAGAAAATGGTAATAGGAACATACATATTGATAATTACCTTAAATGTAAATGGATTAAATGCTCCAATCAAAGATATAGACTGGCTGAATGGATACAAAAACAAGACCCATATATATGTTGTCTCCAAGAGACCCACTTCAGACCTAGGGACACATACAGACTGAAAGTGAGGGAATGGAGAATGATATTCCATGCAAATGGAAATCAAAAGAAAGCTGAAGTAGCAATTCTCATATCAGAAAAACTAGACTTTAAAATAAAGACTATTACAAGAGACAGAGGAGGACACTACATATTGATCAAGGGATCAATGCAAGAAGAAGATATAACAATTGTAAATCTTTATGCACCCAACATAGGAGCACCTCAGTACATAAGGCAAAAGCTAACAGCCATAAAAGGGGAAATCAACAGTAACACATTCATAGTAGGGGACATTAACACCCCAATTTCACCAACAAACACATCATCCAAAATGAAAATAAATAAGGAAACACAAGCTTTAAATGATACATTAAACAAGATGGACTTAATTGATATTTACAGGACATTTCATCCAAAAACAACAGAATACACTTTATTCTCAAGTGCTCATGGAACATTCTCCAGGATATCTTGGGTCACAAATCAAGCCTTGGTAAATTTAAGAAAAGTGAAATCATATCAAGTATCTATTCAAACTGCAACACTGTGAGACTAGATATCAATTACAGGAAAAAATCTGTAAAAAATACAAACACATGGATGCTAAACAATACAGTACTAAATAACCAAGAGATCACTGAAGAAATCAAAGAGGAAATCAAAAATACCAAAAAACAGATGACAATGAAAACATGATGACCCAAATTCTATGGGATGCAGCAAAAGCAGTTCTAAGAGGGGCGTTTATAACAATACAATCCTACCTCAAGAAACATCACAAATAAACAACCTAACCTTACACCTAAAGCAATTAGAGAAAGAAGAACAGAAAAACCACCAAGTTAGCAGAAGGAAAGAAATCATAAAGATCAGATCAGAAATAAATGAAAAAGAAATGAAGGAAACAAGAGCAAAGATCAATAAAACTAAAAGCTGGTTCTTTGAGAAGATAAACAAAATTGATAAACCATTGGTCAGACTCATCAAGAAAAGAGGAGAAAAGACCCATATCAATAGAATTAGAAATGAAAAAGGAGAAGTAACAACTGACACTGCAGAAATACAAAGGATTGTGAGAGATTACTACAAGCAACTATATGCCAATAAAATGGACAACCTTGAAGAAATGTACAAATTCTTAGAAAAGCACAACTTTCTGAGGCTGAACCAGGAAGAAATAGAAAATATAAGCAGACCAATCACAAGCACTAAAATTGAGACTGTGATTAAAAATCTTCCAACAAACAAAAGCCCAGGACCAAATGGCTTCACAGGCGAATTCTATGACACAGTTAGAGAAGAGATAACACCTATCCTTCTCAAACTCTTCCAAAATATAGCAGAGGGAGGAACACTCCCAAACTCATTCTATGAGGCCATCATCACCCTGATATCAAAACCAGGCAAAGATGTCACAAAGAAAGAAAACTACAGACCAATATCACCGATGAACATAGATGCAAAAATCTTCCACAAAATACTAGCAAACAGAATCCAACAGCACATTAAAAGGATCATACACCATGATCAAGTGGGGTTTATCCCAGGAGTGCAAGGATTCTTCAATGTGTGCAAATCAATCAATGTGATACACCATATTAACAAATTGAAGGTGAAAAACCATATGATCTTCTCAATAGATGCAGAAAAAGCTTTCAACATAATTCGACAACGATTTATGATAAAAAGCTTCCAGAAAGTAGGCATAGAGGGAACTTACATCAACATAATAAAGGCCATATATGACAAATCCACAGCCAACATCATTCTCTATGGTGAAAAGCTGACAACATTTCCTCTATGATCAGGAGCAAAACAAGGTTGTCCACTCCCACCGCTATTATTCAGCATAGTTTTGGAAGTTTTAGCCACAGCAATCAGAGAAGAAAAGGAAATAAAAGGAATCCAAATCAGAAAAGAAGAAGTAAAGCTGTCACTGTTTGCAGATGACATGATACTATACATAGAGAATCCTAAAGATGCTACCAGAAAAGTACTAGAGCTAATCAATGAATTTGGCAAAGTAGCAGGATACCAAATTAATGCACAGAAATCTCTTGCATTCCTATACACTAACAATGAAAAATCTGAAAGAGAAATTAAGGAAACACTCCCATTTACCATTGCAACAAAAAGAATAAAATACCTACGAATAAACTTTCCTAAGGAGACAAAAGACCTGTATGCAGAAAGCTAGAAGACACTGATGAAAGAAATTAAAGATGATAGAAACTGATGGAGTGATATACCATGCTCTTGGATTGAAAGAATCAACATTGTGAAAATGACTATACTACCCAAAGCAATCTACAGATTCAATGCAATCCCTATCAAACTACCCATGGCATTTTTCACAGAGCTAGAACAAAAAACTTCACAATTTGTATGGAAACATGAAAGACCCTGAATAAGCAGTCTTGAGAAAGAAAAATGGAGCTGGAGGAATCGGGCTCCCAGACTTCAGACTATACTACAAAACTACAGTAATGAAGACAGTATGCTAGTGGCACAATAACAGAAATACAGATGAATGGAACAGGATAGAAAGACCAGAGATAAACCCATGCACCTATGGGTACCTTATTTTGGATAAAGGAGGCAAGAATATACAATGAAGAAAAACAGCCTCGTCAGTAAGTGGTGCTGGGAAAACAGAATAGCTAAATGTAAAAGAATGAAATGAGACCACTCCCTAACACCATACACAAAAATAAACTCAAAATGGATTAAAGACCTAAATGTAAGGCCAGACACTATAAAACTCTTAGAGGAAAACATAGGCAGAACACTCTATGACATAAATCACAGCAAGGTCCTTTTTGACCCACCTCCTAGAGAAATGGAAATAAAACCAAAAATAAACAAATGGAACCTAATGAAACTTAAAAGCTTTTGCACAGCAAAGGAAACCATAAACAAGATGAAAAGACAACCCTCAGAATGTGAGAAAATATCTGCAAATGAAGCAACTGACAAAAGATTAATCTCCAAAATATACAAGCAGCTCATGCAGCTCAATATCAAAAAAACAAACGACCCAATCCAAAAAAGGGCAGAAGATCTAAATAGACATTTCCCTAAAGAAGATATACAGAATGCCAACAAACACATGAAAGGATGCTCAACATTACTAATCATTAGAGAAATGCAAATCAAAACTACAATGTGGTATCACCTCACACCAGTCAGAATGGCCATCATCAAAAAATCTACAAACAATAAATGCTGGAGAGGGTGTGGAGAAAAAGGAACCCTCTTGCACTGTTGGTGGGAAAGTAAATTGATACAGCCACTATGGAGAACAGTTTGGAGGTTCCTTAAAGAACTAAAAATAGAACTACTGTATGACCCAGCAATCCCACTGCTGGGCATATACCCTGAGAAAACCATAATTCAAAAAGAGTCATGTACCAAAATGTTCATTGCAGCTCTATTTACCATAGCCAGGACATGGAAGCAACCTAAGTGTCCATCGACAGATGAATGGATAAAGAAGATGTGACACGTATATACAATGGAATATTACTCAGCCATAAAAAGAAACAAAATTGAGTTATTTGTAGTGATGTGGATGGACCTAGAGTCTGTCATACAGAGTGAAGTATGTCAGAAAGAGAAAAACAAATACTGTATGCTAACATATATATATGGAACCTTAAAAAAAAAAAAGTTTCTGAAGAACCTGGTGGCAGGACAGGAATAAAGACGCAGACATAGAGAATGGACTTGAGGACACGGGGAGGGGGCAGGGTAAGCTGGGATGAAGTGAGAGAGTGGCATGGACATATATACACGACAAAATGTAAAATAGCTAGCTAGTGGGAAGCAACTACATAGCACAGGGAGATCAGCTCAGTGCTTTGTGACCACCAAGAGGGGTGGGATAGGGAGGGTGGGAGGGAGACACAGAGAGAGGGGCTATGGGGATACATGTATATGTATAGCTGATTCACTTTGTTATAAAGCAGAAACGAATACACCACTGTAAAGCAATTTTACTTCCATAAAGATGTTAGAAGAAAAAGGACAAATGAACCCAAAGGACAAACAGACACCTGAGAAATTGCATCTCTGCGATCAATCTACCCCTTCTTAAATACATTTTGTTTGTTTGCCTATCTGAGTGTAAGCCCCAAGGCAAGAACTATCTTTTTAATGTCTTGAGCAGCACCAAGCATATTGTAAAAGCTGAGGCAATGATAAACAGTAGTAATACTGCCATTCAAAGGGAATGAATGCTGACGCAAATAGCATGAGTTTAACCCTAATGGTTTAGACACTGGAGTTGGGAAAAGATATGGCACTCGAATTAACATATATAATTCAAATCTGCTTCCAAAATCTGAATCTTTCTCTTCTCTGTTTCGGTGCCACATTTTAAAGACTGTGGTAATGAAGGTAGTATTTGCAAATACCCCCCAAAGATTGCACTAGAGTATAAATGTAGTCACCAAATATTTACCAAGCACTAACTATATTCATACTATATTAGGAATTAAAGATACAAAGGTAATAAACAAGGCACATTTTCCACTCTCTCAGATCCTGTAATTTATGGGTATATCATGAAAGAGTTAAGAGAAGTGGGAACTTGGAGATTTTTTTAATTTGTGAAAAACCAAAAAACCATGCCCTGTAGATCATAATGAATGTGCTCATTTGAAATGGATGGTCTATTCCCAAGAACATAGCTGCATGGATCAGCTCTTTGGAGGGAAGACGCAAGACTGATTTTCTACACTCAGAGAGCAGAGCTGACCAGAGAGTATACACCTGAGGGCCTTCACTCATTGACCTCAGGTACTGCAAGCCTCATGAACAATGGAGTTCCTACCAGTAAAGTGGCCACCACCTTGGATAAAGGCTCTGAGTTGTCAGAAGACACCTCATTCATGAAAATATGAGGGGCCCTAACCATAAAAATAATGAAATAATGCCTTTTGCAACAACATGGTTGGACTTAAGAGATTTTCATACTAAGTGAAGTAAGTCAGACAGAGAAAGACAAGCATGTGATATCAATTATATGTGGAATCTTTAAAAAAAATGATACAAATGAACTTATTTATGAAACAGAAATAGACTCACAGACATAGAAAAGAAACTTATGGTTATCAAAGGGGAAAGGAGGGGGAGGGATAAATTAGGAGTTTGGGATTAGAAGATACACCCTACTATATATAAAATAGGGCTTCCCTGGTGGCGCAGTGGTTGGGAGTCCGCCTGCTGATGCAGGGGACACGGGTTCATGCTCCGGTCCCGGAAGATCCCGCATGCCTCGGAGCGGCTGGGCCCGTGAGCCGTGGCCGCTGAGCCTGCGCGTCCGGAGCCTGTGCTCCGCAATGGGAGAGGCCACGACAGTGAGAGGCCCGCGTACCGAAAAAAAAGGTAAACAATCAGGTCCTACTGTATAGCACAGGGAACTAAATTCAGTATCTTGTAATAAACTATAATGGAAAAGAATCTGAAGAAGAATATATAATTAAGGTAATTAATGTTAAATGAGGTCATGAAGGTGGGGCCCTAATCCAATATGACTGGTGTCCTTATGAGAAGATGAAGAGACACCAGGGATGCACATGCACAGAGAAAAGGTCTTGTGATGATACCAGAAGAAGACGGCCATCTGCAAGCCAAGGAGAGTAGCCCCAAAAGAAAGCAAACCTGCCAACACCTTGATCTTGGACTTCTAGCCTCCACAACTGTGAGAATAAAAGTCCTGTGGTTTAAGCCGTCCAGTCTGTGGTATTCTGTTATGGCAGCACTGGCAGACTTATACACTAAATTTCAGTGATTACCCAGTAGGAATACTGCTCTCCATGAAAGACGAGGTAGAATGAATACGCTATGAGGAAAAAGAGAGGCAACCACTCTAAGAGAGCAACTCAGTATCACAAGTAGTGACTTTCAGCAGGGTGAGGGGAGCTTCTGCAAAGTCTACTTCTTACTTCCCTTCTCTCAGAAACGTACATCTAATGCTGATTCACCCTGAGACCAGCATGAATATGTGGAAAATGCTCCTAAATGATTCTAAACATGAGCACCCTTCCTCTTTCACCCTCCCGGACTCTGGCTCAGACATTCACCACCAAACTGCTGGATACTTGGAAAAATCTAACCGCCTCGTTGGTGATTGTGCCAGCAGTGGTCTGATTATCAGGAGGCCAACCATGAGCCTTCACCGTGTGAAAATAGAATGTTATCTTCATCTTCTATTTCATCCACAATACCAAAGCAGGACCAGAGGCAACAGGACAAAACCAGAGATGAGAGATATCTTCACACGAGAATAAATTGTCCACATGCCCAGAGTAGACCATCTAACATAATAGGTGAAACTTGCAGCCTCGCCTGTCTTTGGAGACAAGAAACTAAATGTATTACTGGCCCACAAAGAACATGAAGCGTCCTAATGTTGTTTCTTTGTTCAATTAAGCCCCACATTTCTACTATGCTTTACTTAGCAGAGGCAGCAAGATCTCACCCATATCTGAGTTCTACTTCCTGGGCATTCAGTTACACTATAGTTTCCAGCCTCTTCTCCAGCAAGGTGTGGCCGTATGACTAAGTTCTCACCAAGGGGATATGAGTGGAAGTGCCATGAATTACTTCCAGGCCTACCTGATCACCTCGTGTCTTTTCCTTGTCCATTAGCTGAAGTGAGAGAATGGAGAATAGAGGAGGCGAAGGAGCGTGAATCTCACGATGAGAAAAGGCTGTGCTCCTTGGATGACCGCATAAATGAGCACCCCACCACCTCCCAAATCCAATGCACAGACATGGGTAAGAAATATGATTTCATTACATCAAGCCATTTATATTGGAGAGTCATTTATTAGAACAGCAGACTGCATCCAACAACACTTGTAGCAGTGGAGAGTTTTCTTCCTTTTCGTCAATGAGTTTCAGGATTTTTTTTTTTTTTTTTAAGGAAATGGCAGTCTGGAGCTAAACATTTTACACCCACACTGATCTTTCAGTAGCTCTGCGTTAATGTCCACACAAGGATAAAGGGTAACTAAGCTGATGGACTTAACAGTTTTTTGATGAAACGTAAAACAGGGGTCATGGCAATCTTTACACTGAGTGATGTCTTTCTCCAGAGAGGTGTGCGTGTTGGATTCGTTCCATAAGCGTCACCCTCCATTATGGACCTTGCCACGTGGAGTCTTCTTAGAATTCTACTTTCTTTGGAATGAGAGAACCACAGAACTCTTTGAGCAATTACTGAATATTCCTTGATGATTATATAATCACACGTATTAGAGTATGAGAGGCCTGGACTCTGGCGATGCAGCTTAAGTACAGCCTGGATGTGTCCGTGGATTGGTAGCAAGAGTCATAGCAAGTGTGTGGGATTCCTGGACCTTCTTTTGAGAAAGCAGTTCTACAAAGAGTGTGTTCATTTCACCTCTCAATCCCAACCCACAGGAAAGGTAGAAAGAAGAACTGAATATTCTCCATTCTCTTTCTCTGCTCCCATCTGGGGTTTTCACATGCTCCTTAGAATAAAGATATCTGGGAGCAATAAGAGGGTAGATAGATTACTGGTGTGTGTGTGTGTGTGTGTGTGTGTGTGTGTGTGTGTGTGTGTGTGTGTTAACTGCCGTGGTATCTGGGAGAGAAGAAAAATAGGGCAGGGAAGTAGAAGGGGTATATGAATATCCACCCAACCTCTGGCCTTTTGCAAACAAATGACTGGTATAACTTTGCACAACAGAATCATAGATACTATTAATTAGGACAAGTCATATTATTTGATAAACTTGTATTATAAGCAAGAATATTTCAAGTTTTTCATTATTAATAACCAATAACAGTTGTTTAGAACTTGACGGTCCACACAGCACATTCTATAAACATTATCTCAAAGCAGACACTTTTTGTGACCCACATTACATTTATCTGGCCCACCTCTGAATTCAAAGTAGCTGCAGTAAGTACTTCCACACAGTAATTCTGCCACCCTCCTTTCTCAAACCCAAGCAGCAACTTTTCTCCCCTTTTCTGCCTGCGGACTATCTCTAAATCCACACAACCCAGTCACAGCCAGGAAGTGTGGGTGTGGGTTGGGGGAATAATATCCCTGGGGGCAGGATGGAACCTTTAACTAATGAGAAAGAAGCATCAGTGGATGAATGCCCCAGAATCCCATGTTTTAGACAGATCATTTTGAGGTGCACCCTCTCTACATTTCTTCAGAGGGTCCCCAGTGGGATTAATACCTAGATGCCCACAACAAGAGCCAGTCCATAGTGCATGTGTATTATTTTTCCTGTCTCCTTCCTGCTCTGTCAAGACTGCTTCCAGGCGTCATCTCCCAATAAACTACCTACGTCCAAATCCTTGACTCAGGATCAACTCCAGGGTAACTTCACTAAGGCATCTCATTTAGTCTTCACTACTAGGATAGAAGCCCCAAGAATCATGACATGTACCAGTTACATTTGTGGTTAAAAAGTAAAAGGTAGCCCATCCTCCACCTGCTGAAGAATTTAAGTTGTCAATTAAGGACTGGCAGAGAGACACCTCACATCCAGGACAGAAGTGCATGAAGCCCAGTGGAAGCAGTGATGACCCCAAGGGTGCAGCTCAACATCGCCTCACTGCCTCTCCCAACCACTTTCCAGCCAAAGGAAATCACGTGACCAAGACCAACATCACTGGTGTGGGAGGGGTTACAAGGGCACATGGCAAAGGGTGTGGATAGAGGGAGAGGAGGAGGGTTGAGAACAATAAGATAATCTACTACAATTGGTAATTACCATGAACAATCATGCATTTAATAACTTATTTACCAAGTACATGACATGCCAGACGCTAGGGATTCAGCCGTGAGCAAGATAAACATAATCTCTGCCCTTAATAGAGGTTACAGGTGTGTGTGTGTTTGTGTGTGTGTCCAAAGGTTATATTGTGCATGATTCAGCCTTTGTTGATTTCAAAATACACTTGATGTGTGTTAGTTGTCTCCATTCTAAGCATGTTTTTATTGTGCAGTATTTAGATGAGGAAGATATAAGAAATGAATTGAATATACAGTAATTTCAGGATGTCTTTTCATTTTCAGTTTCAATTCTGATTAAATCCCCAAATCCTTACAATTTCCCCCCTTACAACAATGAAGCCCTTTTGAAAATTCCAGTTATTTTAGTCTTACATGTATTTACCTTCTAAATACAGGGGAGTTCAATGTAAAAAATAAATATTCTCTTAAATGAGGTGAGTAGAAGGTGAAATTAGAGAATCTATAAAGTCCCGAAAGTGGCATGTTTCTCTTGATGAAATCAATGAGGGTGATTTAATCATTCTCATTCTTCGCCAAATCTCCTGAAACTTTTTTCCCATCGTCTCTTATTCTCAGACAGAAGAGAGCACCCCTGTCATTTCCTCAGTGACTAGCACAAATACTGAAATATAGTAGGGGCTAAGTAGACATTTATTGAATCAATGCAGGAATGAGTACATGACTCAATCAATAAATCAGCCAATGAGAAAAGAGATAAAACTAATGATTCCCTGCTAATGTCAATAGACTGCCATAGGCTTCTGTAGTACAAGCTGGTTAGACATTGGGGGCACATATATCTTTGGAGATGGATTGTGTGACCACTGACAAAACTCCCAGGGGTCAAATGGCAGCTCTCCAATTAACTCTCTTTCCTTGGTGTATTGTATCCTTTTACTATTATGAGATATGCCATCATCTACAGGAGTTACAGCATGTCCCTAATGTTGCATCTCCTAGGTTTCCACCAACAGCACTCTCCTCAGCCTACTGAGCTACTGTAGTTTCCAGAACTTGCCATGCTCTCTTCCACTTGACTGGTGACTATAACTGCTTTCTGCTATTTCCTGTCTATCTTTCCCTTCCTTGCCCTCCTTGAAAATCCTCCATTTCTCCAATGCAAACATATTTATGAAGTCTTCCCTGAACTCTCAATGCAAACCGCTGTCCCCTCTACATTCCCAGAGAAACTGGCACACGTTGAACTCTAACTCTATGGACATTATACTGCAGTCACCAGCTCTTATCATAGTTCCTACATAGGTGCTCAAACACCTGCTAAAAAATAACTAATAACAGGTTTGCTCAATTGGCTATAGAATTGTCAGCCAAAAATTTACTAGTAAGTCACACATAAAAATGCTATAATAGACATAATACACAGTCTTTTACAGGTATCCTCAAGCCTTTCCCTCAATCCCACTGTAAACACCCACTTCATCTCACATTCTGACCTCTTTTTATCAACAACCATTTCTGAAAACCTGGGAAGCAAGAACAAAACAAGCAGATGAGCATATTACCATGAAATATGCAAAATTCTATATTCTTGTTTGAAGGGTTGCATCTATTGCCCTTAATCCAGTTTACAAATTGAAGGAGCTTAGGATGCTCGCCGACCTTTGTGTTTGATGAAGACACGACTATATATTTAAGAGCTGGCAAGTCTATTGAGCCTGGCTGTGATTGTAGCAGTAATTAGGCATTTTAACACATATTAATGTAAACAGCTGTGTAAAATCCAGATCAATGTTAGAAACACAAGTGATATGGTTCGACTAAAATATTACAAGGTTGGTCTCTGAAAGTGGTTGGAAAATGCTAAGATGTACCTGAGAAAATTCATTGTTCCCACAAAACAACCTAGGCTAACAGAGGTGAATTTAAAGGAACTGCCTTTCAGATCGTATAAACCAGAGAGGATGCAGTAAACGGGAGACTCTGGGCCAGGATTCCTTTTCTAACTCTGCCCCAGTCTTCCTGAAATGTCCTGCGTCTTGATAGAGCAAGTCTCACTATTGTTCACAGGAACTGGAAGATCTCAATAAAAGTAAACTGGGCAAGACTGCAAATGCTACACCAAAAAGTTAGTTGTCACATTAATCAGGCCACAACTAAACACTGCCACCTTTGACGAGTTAGCAACTATGAACAAGTAGCTCCTACACTGGGAAAACTTTATGCCTAGAAGCAATGCATAGGTTTTTGGGGTGGGCACACCTGATTTCAAATCTCTGCCCTGCTCTTTACTATCTAGATCTGTTCTAGATCTCAGTTTTCTCATCTGTGCAAGGGACACAATATCTGTACTGTGTTAAAAATTAAATGAAAGTATATATCTCCTGAAGGTGCAATATAAGATCCATATTGTCATAGATGATATGGATATCCCAAGAAGGATATCATAAGCAAAAGATAATAAAATAGACTGTTACTCTATCACTTTATTTATTATGCTATACTTAAAGGATCCAATCCTCCATTGCTTCCACAGTCTTACGATGGTAGGTATGTTGCCCGTAAGGGGCAAGCCAAAGGACTGAGTCCACCAGCGTGTTCTGATGGCACAGAATCCCTGGGGTCAGAAGCAGAATTTGAAGACCTCAATACCAGCTCTACTAAAGCCAGTGCTAAAGCCAGCACTGGATCAACCAGACAGTCAAATGGTCCGGGTAAATTCCTGCTGTCCTTGGTGGGAGAGAGACAGAGATAGTGTAACCCTGCCATCTGTTGACCTAGCAGCATATTGGGCTGCTTCTCATATGAGCTAAGGGCTCTCAGAGCTCAGAAGGAGGAAAAAAGATCGATGTTTACAGGAATGGAATTGCTAACTTTATTCTGCAAACTCTAGCTGTACTACTGCACTTGAAATATTATACGCAGTCTGGTGAAACCAGAGATCCCAGGAACAATATTACCTTGCAAGTTCTTTCAGTTCTATCCCACTCCATTCCACCTGAATACCAATATGATTATTAAAACAGCTATCTGCACTTCTCTGGGGGGCACATTCAATCGATTTTTGAAGGTAAATCATATGAACAAAGAAGAATAACTCCAATATATGTCACTAGAAATAAAAAGCTCCCTATAGGGCATGTGGCATTTTTAGCTTTATATACCCGATCTGTTAGCAAACACACAATACTGATCAAAAATTAATATACTATGTTCAGGGGAAACTGTAGTTCTTGTTCTAAAATATAAATTGACCTCTGATTAGATTTAAAATCCTCTCCTAGAGCTGAAGCTGTATTTCTTGAGAAAAAGAAATCAAGAAATCATCATTCCCCTATTTCTAAGCAGGACTACCTGAGTGATTTTCAGATAGCTTCTCATCTATCCCATTTCGAAAGATCTCCAGAAGTTCCACTCTTGTTCTCCTTCCATTAGCATACCACAAAAGCACCTACAGCTTTAGGATGAGCTCGGTTTGTGCCAGGCTTCAAGCTCCTTTATTTGTTTTCCTGTTGCCAGTGAGGGTTGGCATCAGTGGGTTAATAAACCCTCTCCTAGAAGAGCTCTCTAAATCTGTAAGACAAGTATTCAACTTGACATTCATGTACTCGTTACTGAGGATTTCCTTTGTTTTGTCGTGTTTTGTTGGTTTATTTTTGAGAGACAGGGATGTTTTCATTCCATTTATGCAATGAAAAGATGTTTACATGGTGCCTGTTAAACAGTGAGCAAACTGCTGAGTGATGAGAATTCTGGTGCAGGGGTTGGATACGTCACAGGCAAATACTCAGGTGTGGGAAATGTGGAACTTTTCCACTTTTTTCTATGTGTCCATTAAAATCCCAATGTTAAACCCACATTTCATTTAATTAAGGAAATTTGCTACAGGTCAGCTCAGGGTTGTCTCACTCCCTTTCTCCCTAGAGTGGCATTAAAATTCCCAGAGGATTTCTGAGAATTTCAGGCATCCTCCATTCCCTACACGTTCTCAATGCGGAGTCCCTTTTCTATCTCGTCTTTGGTCTGGCTCTAATTTTGCTGCAGGGAGATATTTCAGGTCCCCAGATGGCCACTGCTCCTCAGGCCCTGGTAGTCACTCTGCGTCCCCACATCTCAACCCCAGGGCTCCTGGGCCTTCCACCAGCCCACTTGGTGATAGTCCACACCCCTCTCAGGAAGCACAGAAACTGTGATGTTCTCCTACACCTCTCTGGGTGGCTCTAGGAAGGAGGAGAAATGTCAGTTCAGGAGGTCTGTAGAGTTCCTGGCAACCAATTTTTGTTTGTTTCTTTCCGCTACTCTTGCCTGGGGCCGTGGAGGACTTCCCAGAGGGGCTCTGCCCAGGTTGCTCTCGGGTCCATCCCTTCTCCTCTCATCCCCATCTCAGGCTCCCTGCCTGCAGCAACCAAAGGGCCCTCTCTTGGGACAGATCTAAACATTCTTCTGGGACAAGCTAAGCTCTCACAAGCAACTCTTCCCAAACTGAAAAGTATTTTCACTACCCTTAAATGATGTGAATAATCAGGCTTTCACTTGTTTACTTACTGTTCTTTTGTATCCTATTCTATTATTGCATTCCATTCAGTACATACCCCTTGAGACGATGAATGTCACTGATTCAATGGGACAGAGAAAGGTGGGAAATTTGGAAGGGAAGTGGTGGCTAAACCGGAGCTAGTACAGTATCTCCAAATTTTATTTCACCACCCACCCAAAGAGGGTGGAGCATACACTAGTGAGATTTCTGATCTGACCAGCCTGCAAATTATTTGAAGGTAATGTAGTGCGGTTAAAATCCTACTTCCTGTCTTTTTAATTATGCATCTGTTCCCTGGAACTCATCCTATTTCTTCCTCCTTCCCTTTTGTATAATTTCCATTACTTAAAGTTTCTAAGCATACACTGACCATGAAAAATGAGTTGGTCCTCCCAAAACAATGAGGTCAATCCCAGCATTTCACCTTCTGATAAACCATGTGGGGGGGATGGGGGAAGTTTTAGTGGATGGGACGAAAAAAATTAAGACATGTTCTTGTTACTGAGTCCAAGCTTGCTCTGCTCACTGCACAACAGGCCAATAAATTGGAAACGAGGGGTTGAGGCAAGGAATAACGACTTTATTTGGAAAGCCAGGGGTCCGAGAAGATGGCGGACCAGTGTCCTAGAGTACCATCTTATCAGGGTCTGGATGTTAGTTTCTTTTATAGAACAGAGAGGGAGACGAGGTGAAGAAGCAAAGTAAAAAGGCCATAAGTCTTGCAAAATATCTCCTGGTTTTGGCCATCCTCTGGGAGAGTATGTGCTCATTTCTTCTTTTCTGCAGCCACTCACAGGCGGGCAGGGTGAGGGTGTTTCCCTGTGGGCTGAACAAAGGCACTTTAATTTAACATTCAGGCAGAGGGACACGGTTCCCTGAGGCAGGCCATTATGTATGCCTATAGCTATAGAGAGATCACCAGCAATGGAAAGCAAAGGTCAAAGTAAAAGAAACAGATCCAACATGGAGTCAGATTTTGTTCTTCCCTGTTCCATTTTGACAACCACATTTCAGGGAGAGTTACCCTGTACTTGGTCAGCCCCAAGAGCAATTCATTCTCCCTATACCCGGATGATGAAATTGGGTATTTCATGGAGAGTTAAAAAGATATAGAGGGACTTCCTTGGTGGTCCAGTGGTAACGAATCCACCTTCCAATGCAGGGGACGTGGGTTCGATCGCTGGTTGGGGGAACTAAGATCCCACATACCGCAGGGCAACTAAGCCCACGCACCACAACTACAGAGCTCATGCACCTCAACAAGAGAGCCCATGTGTCTGCAAACTACAGAGCCCATGCACCACAACTAGAGAAGAGAAAACCCGTATGCCACAACTAGAGAGAAGCCTGTGCGCCGCAGCTAGAGAGGAACCCAAGCAGACCGAACACTGTAATGAAAAGATGCCTCATGTCTCAACAAAGATTTCATGTGCTGCAACTAAGACATGATGCAGCCAAAAAAAAAAAAAAAAAGATATAGAAAGCCCAGCATATCCTCTAAGACCTTATTTCTTTCTACTACCCTGAAAATCCTGGAAGAATCGTCAGTCTAGAACATAATATTTTTAGTTGTTCATTTTCAGGAATAAAATCCTCTATATTTATAAGTTCACATAGTATCTTTGTTGGATAAAGCTGGAAGAGCCCAAATGGTTTACAGTCACAGCATTTGGCAAGGTGACAGAAGCACACAAGATCACCCCTTGTTGAAAGGCAAGGATGATGCTAAATCAGAAATCTCTATACCACTGCCACGTGTCCTCAAACTCAAGTATTTAAACATATGTTCCAGTGTGATGATTGACCTTTACTTTTCCTCTCAAAAGTCCCTGTTTGGACAATAAATATATGGTCACCCTTTCCAGAGTCTAGGGCAGTTTGATTTCCAAGGTTTTCCTCCTGTACAACTCTGAAAACTGCTGATGGCCAAATTTCCTAATGTTTCGGAGGCATCTACCCCCTCGCCAGAGTGGACCTCTTCCCTTCAGGACTATTCCCTCTACTTAACAAACGCACATTATTACCCCTAATAAACTTCCTGCAATTTGCCAGCTTTTATGGAGTGATAAAGGCTTTCTTTGAAACACTTACCTTGCTTTTTAGTTAGGAGCAAAAGAAAGCCTGTTCCCCTCATGTTTTTATCTCCTATATGGTGGCAAGTGAGAAACCACCCCTTTTCCCCCTCCCCCACCTACTTTTTTCCCCATGCAGTGTTTAGAAAACTCTGTCCAAGAATATTGCTCTATAAAAAAAAATCATCTCAAAATTATTAAAATCTCTGTGGGAATTCATGATTAATTTTAAGGCCTGGCAGATTAAAATACATTATTATGTACACTCTAGTGCATACTTTCAGATATTTTCAGAATCTGATTTTGCTCTCTTGATACACACCAATGACTCTACATGTATCTAGTAGATTGCAAGGAATAGATTAGCATTAAAGAGGCAGTATTGTGTTGTTAGGTTGTTATATGTAACTTGTGCTCATACATTAAGAAAAATGTACCTGGCATTCCCCTGGACATGACCAGGCCTCTTAAAAAAAGAAAACGAGTGAGAGAGTCATTAATACTTGGTGACAATACAGTTGTGGCAGCAGTTCTGAAATTCTGACCTTTGGAATATCCACTGATGTTTTTATCCAATTCCCAGACAGAATATGAACCACAACAGCCTGCTGGAAAATGGAATACAGGCATTTATTTTCAGAAGCTGTCAAACTTCCTACTTCCTAATCATAAAAGAATTGTCGTTTTGGCTTTTCCTAGGAGGCCACATTTGCAGCTGTAGAGAGAAGCATAAGCCTACAGCTTCCTTCTCCTTGTTAAGGGCAGAGGGTGAAATCTATGATAAACTAATAAACAGCAACATAGACAAACCTTATCATGTTTCACTTCCAGGTTATTCAAATACACTGACAGGGAAATTAGCTCGTCTCTTCTTCTAGGATATGACACACCCACCGTTTATAACCTTCCTCCTTGCATGACTTTGAACAAGTCTAAAAAGGGAATTCAGTGAGAATCCCACTTGGGAGCTTGTATTGCTGAGCACAGAGGTGATGTCCTCCAACTAGCCCTTGCAGGAACACAGGCTGTGGTAGGAGAGCTCTCACGGAGACAGTGTCCAACTTCAGGGCCAGGCGAGGCTAGTTCTAGCCAGGAAAGCAGGTGTGGAAGTGAGACTTTGCCAAATGCTGGCCCAGCTCAGTGCTGGTCATTGACTATACCAAGGCAAGGTCAGAGCTTCTAAATTTTGTAATGATGAAAAAGATGAGGTGTTTTCATCAGCTTCACATACATTCTCAATAAATATCAGATTGTATCTAGTAAATACACATACATACATATTGTGTGAACATATGCCGATAGATAGATGTTATATAAATAGGGAAAAGTGAGAGAGAGAAACTAGACAAAGAGAGAAAATACTCAAGGTAGTATTACTCCTTTCCATCCCACTTATCATTTTACGTCCAGGAGAATAATATATATAAGCCAATCATCCATTAAAATTTTTTAAAAAGTTAAAAAAATTTTTTTGGCTGCATCAGGTCTTAGCTGCGGCATGGGGGATCTTTCGTTGCAGTTTGCGGGCTTCTCTCTAGTTGTGGGGTGTGGATTTTTCTCTATCTAGTTGTGGTGCACAGGCTCCAGGGCGCGTGGGCTCTGTAGTTGTGGAGTGCGGGTTCCAGAGTGCGTGGGCTCTGTAATTTGAGGTACGTGGGCTCTCTAGCTGAGGCACACAGGCTCAGTAATTGTGGTGCATGGGCTGAGTTGCACCATGGCATGTGGGATCTTAGTTCCCCAACCAGGGACTGAACCCGCGTCCCCTGCATTGGAAGGTGGATTCTTTACCACTGGACCACCAGGGAAGTCCTGAAAAATTAAAACTTTTAAATAATAACATCATTATTTAAAAATAATGAAGCTGTATGATATAATGGAAGAAACAAGCACAGTTTTTGAAAGTTAAACAGACTCAAGTTTAAATACTATCTCTACCGCTGTGTGACTTTAGGCAAGTCACTCAACCTTTCTGAGAGCCGGTTTCCACATCTGATATAGTATATTCGTGGTTACTGAAATTCAGACACATATCAAGTATCTCGGACACTGAGTTTTCAAAAAATTTTAGCTGCTTCCGTTTCCCTCATTGTTGATAGCATAAAGCACAAAAGAGGGTCCTCTGAGTGCAGAGAGAGAGGTAGCTTTCTTTCTTGAAGGAGAGGGAACAAGAATACAACTCCCTCTGCAGAACTGAAATAAATTCCAGAGCCAGAAGGGCTGACCTTAGGGTCCACAGGCAGGGAACAAACTTGGAAATAAATTCTGTAAAGATCAAGTTCCGTAAATGCTAGGACTAGAGGTGAGCAGTGTGGATCCATGTCAGATGTGACTGAACCAAAGGAATTAAAGGTTTTGTGCCCAGGAGATAGGAGAAGAGCCACTCTGCAGCCTTGGTGACGTGTATTTGGATAAGTCATTAAATGTAATCATGTGATCTGGACAGAAGATGAAGTGTGAAGGATTTACAGCTGTGGCCCTTACTTGGAAGGAATTCTTTCTTTTTTTATTATTTGCTTGATTGATTGAGTTGTTTTGCTCCTCATTAGGAAGGAGAAGGCAGTGAAGAGTAGGCTAGTTTACACACTCATGAGTGTGTGGCCTGAAAAAAGAATGGTTAAATGGGAGGAAGCTGCAGCCTGGGAGTGAGGAGAAGAGCCTTCTGGAAATCCAGAAGAGAGAAAGAGGACAACTGGCCTCCTTGTGCTGTACAGTCTGGGAGCTTTCCTAAGAAGTTATGTAGTATTTTTACACAATGCAATATCCCCTCGTTACCACCACCCCCTCCAGGAGACTTCAGTGTTAACAAAAATAATATTAATTGCATCTTCCAGGTATTACATGTTTGCCACGTACACTAGTCCAAGCTCGTAAATAAGTTAATCCTAACACATACCAAGGAAATAGGTGCATCCTTTACTTCGTCTTGCAAATGAGGAGACTGAATCACAAGGAGGCTAAACAATTTCCCTCAAGTTACCTGCCCAGGAAGTGAAGGAACCTGGCTCTGGAATCTGGGCTCTTAGCCACTAGAGAGTGGCTTCGGATTCTGGAGTCTGATGTTTGTTTATTTTCAGTGAGATCACATATGAAGAAGAGAAAACGATGCCCCTGGTTTATTCTATCCACAGGACTAATGGTAGCAGTGACAACGGCCACTACCCTTACTTGTGATGTGCCGATTACCGGTGTTAAACACTTTATACATTACTTAATCCTCTCAACAGCCCATGAGGCCGTCACTCTGTCAAGTTACCTTCAGTGAGGAAACTTTAAGCTCATAAAGATTAAATAATTTGTACCAACACTAAGTGAGATATATCTATGCCCTTATAGTCTCTGGTTTTAAGTCGTTTTAGCTTCTGGGTTGAGATGGACAGTGTGTTGGTGGCAGACCCCAGTGTCTGGAGCACCATGAGAGGACTGGTGAAACTAGAGGGGACAGAATTACTGGGGACAGCAGTGACGGAGGTGGTTTTCGTCCTGGTGACTTGCTAACTCACAGCCGCCCCTTAACTCGTACAATTAAGTGTCTATGAGATGCATTAGGCCACTTGCCTACCTAAGGGGCATCCCTGGACATGCAGGCAGTCACACACACACACACACACACACACACACATACACCCCTCAGTGTTGTACCCTAACTCTCTCTAGACTTAAACCTCGTATTGATGGACAGCTAAAGTGGAAAACAAAAATTCAGGTCTCCTATTCATTCAAGTTTCACTTTTCACAGCAGTATTAGATACTAATTCATAAAATAGGCTCTGATTATGATGAGTTTAAGTCCAAATACATTAAGATTTCCGCTTGCAACCAGGGTTAAAACGCTGCCTTGATTTTCTAAGACCTCACAGTGAAGTGGGCACTGAATTCTAAATGTCCTACAGTATTAATTCCCCTTTGTGTTTGAGGCGGCTTAGCCAGCAGCTTTGGGCAGACCTGTGAGTAGGAGAAAGAAGAAGCGAGAGGAAGGTGAAGGGGGAACCAGTGGTGTATGACTTGACGGAACTCAGCCTTTCACAAAAGGATTCTGTAGTCAACATTGCAAAAGGGCTTCTTTGTGAATTTCCCACTCATTTTTTTTTTACCCTTGTCACAAGATTTTTTAGTTTTAAATGGGGAAAACTGTAGAAAAGAATCATCAAAATCAAGAAGAAAGTGAATAAGGGGAAAAGCAATGTTTGGTCATTATGTAAAAAAAAATTGGAAGTAGGTAAATGCTACCAGCAATATCCTTTGCTGGAGAATTCATTAATTCATTTATTGTTTTATTCAATAAATATTTACTAAGTAGGCACAGAGTCAGGAGTGGGAGATATAGTATACCCAAAAAAGATGACATTCTGGGCTTCATGGATTTCATATTCTACTGATAGAGAAAATCAATACACAAGTACATGTTCAAATAAACTTATATTCATGAATATTATGAAAGAAGGTGACAGAAAAGGGAATAACAGAAGTGGGAATAATACCTCGGGACAATATTAAATTGGATAGCTGGAATAGAAAACAGAGAAAATCACATTAAAAAAATCAGAAATTCTCATTCAATTAATTTTTTTTTTAGCAGGCATTCGACACTGTGCTAGGCATGGGTACATTCTTGGTTTTGATTGTGACACAGTCTAGATGGAGAAAAAGGAAGACAGATGGTCACATCATTGCAATAGCCTGAGATAGCTCCTCCAATGGAGGTATCCACAGTATGGAAACGGTTGGAAGGGCTGAGTAATCAGAGAAATCTTCAAAAGAGGAGACTTTTAAGCTGGGCCTTAAAAGATAGCAAAAACTTAACAAATGGTAATGTGTCTGGAAAGAAACTTGGAATAATATTATTATGAAGAGATGCCTGTCTGCTAAGGAAATTACCCTTTATCCTATGGGCAATGGGGAGCTACAGAGACTTGTATGCAGAGGAGGGGTTCCATCACATTAATGTTTGAGAAAGATAGCCTTGAAGAAAGTGCAGGGAATCTGTAAGATCAGTCAGGGACAGAGCCGGGGAGAGTAGTTAAGAAGTTATTAGGTCACAGGAGAGAGGCCCTTTAGCCATGTTCTCTACTCCTAGTAGCCCCAGTGAGAGTTATGGAAGGAAATAGGCTGGAGAAGGGACCACAGCCATGCATAGCCTTTGCTCAGAGGTCAACGGGCCATATTAGGGGCCTGTGGGCATGCCCTCCCAAGCTGGCAGGTGTGAAACCTGCAAAGGAAGGCACGAGGCGGGGGCAGTCCCTTCCCCGAAAAACTGAGCCTACATCCTCAAATCATTGTGTGTCTCCACCCTATGCAGATACAAGCCTGAAGAAGAAGTGCCCTCATCTACGCAAGGCTCTCTCTGTGCTTTGGCACTTTTGGGATGAGAAAAGAATACCACTTGTCATGCCTCAGAAAGACACCTGTGCCATTAAGACCAAATGAGGATCGCTTCCTCTAATCCCACGTGTTTCTAGCCCTCCAAAAACTCAATTTCATTGTGAACCAATAATCCTAAACTGGTCATGTTTGAGTAGGAAAGTAAACATACCATCAGCATTAAAGATGTAGTTGTTCACCTTCCTCATTATTCAGTAGCCTTGGTCTCAATTTCAATGTATGTACTTTTTATTTAAAAAAAAATGTATTTGGACAAAGTGTTGTTTTTAGACTTGCAGCTGTCCTTGGTCTGGTTTTGTGTCATTTCCTATTTGAAAACTTCAGGTGTGGCTTTCGATACTTGTTGTTCTTGTCCTGATGATTTGTCATACTGGCATATCAAGCAGGACCTGGCAACTAGAGGCCACGGGGACCAGTAGCCAGGAGGGGAAAGATATATTTTTAATAGGCAAAAATGACATGGAGAATACAACAAGGCTACCCAAATCCAATGGTAGAAAAAAATCTACTCCCCTTTTCTCATTCTAATTCCTGACATTTTCATCCTTTCTTTAAAGGCATTTCTTTCAGAGCTCAGTCCCCCTCCCCCCAATAATGCCCATGATAAACAGTATCTTGGTTTCGTGATAGGAGGCTTGTTTTGTTATGCAGAGAAAAACCAACACACGCGTCACAAATCCAGGGGACACAATTCTCTTATTTTCTTAGGTTTACCCGCAGAAGCAGCACCGCTACTTAGAAGCCTGGGAAATTTTACATCCTATGAAATTGGATACAAACCACCTCCTTGAAAATCCACAAGCCAGGAATACATCCTGAGAGCAACCCATGCTTTGAGATTTTCAAACTCACCCCTGAAACATGAATTATTATTTTTCCCTCATGTAATTATTTTTCTATAACAGTTGTTCTGCTTTTCTAGTTCTCTGCTTGCCTCCTTTCTCTACCTCAGAGAGGATGTTCCCAGACTGATCTCACGTGAGTGAGAAATAGTCACCCCAGCTTCCAAACTCCAATCAGAGAGAAGGTCCAGTAAGGGATGTAAGATGGGTTTTGTTTCTTGTTTTTAATGGAGAGCCATTTGTGGGACCCAACATGGGATTCAGTGACCTAATTCCCCCATCTCGGGAAAGGCGCTCCAGTTTACCCCTTCTCAGAGGTGATCCACCCAAGGGCAAGAAAGAACAAGTAATAGGGTGTTCTTGTCATGCAGCTCAAGATTTTTAAAACACATTAACTGTAATTTTTAGATAGTCAGAATTTAGTGAACCATTAAAGGTGGCCCAGCTCACTGAACCAAACTGAACTGAACAGATGGAATTCCACCCTTACTATGCTTGAGTGGACTCCAAGAACAATGCAGGGTCCTCTTTTAAATCCCTCACTTAGGCAAACATGTCGGGGATGCTTTGGTCATTTTTCTGTGTCTATTCTCTTACTGCAGCTGGAAGCTGGGACTCAGAATATGCCGAATTCATGGGGCTTGAGTATTGTGGTTTGCAGGTTGTTTATATGTCACCAATTTTTTTTTTCGGAATTTGACTCTGCATGTGAAGCTCGATAGTCCTGATTTTTTTTTTTTTCTCTTTCAGTACCTGTGTCAGATCCAGCTCTCTTCGTTTTATGGCTCCCTTCCTTCCTTCATATTCTCTTTCTTCCCACAAACATACTGGAGGTGATACCCTCCCGTGTCCCTCGTCTGCTGTTGGCAGGCTTCCAGGCACAACTGATTATGGATACTTTGAAAATGAAACATCTACTCTTCAACCTCTCCTGGTAAAAAGTGGAGCTGATAGAAACGTTC
Source organism: Phocoena sinus (assembly GCF_008692025.1). Taxonomy (NCBI): domain Eukaryota; kingdom Metazoa; phylum Chordata; class Mammalia; order Artiodactyla; family Phocoenidae; genus Phocoena; species Phocoena sinus. Next base: position 42,186,253 of record NC_045776.1, read on the forward strand.
CCATGAATCCGAGAATGGCATCCCTATGGATCAGAATCCTCCAGTAACAATGGCAGCACATCTTCTGTTGTTTAAAAAAACCCCCAATATCCTGAAGAACAATAGGATACAACCGTTGGAAAATGAAAATGAAAGGCCTCACGGAGCCTCTAGGCAGTGAGGAAACAGTGAGAATATCTCACAGAAAGAGATACATAAAAGGTTAAAATTGTGGCAAAATAAGAATAAAACCCAAAGACCAAAGCAGAGCCATCTGTATCTACACAGACTTTAGAAAAATAGAGATTAGAGAGGTTTCATTATGCTGGCTCTCACGTGACTGGGGAAGCCGTAAAACAAACTGTGTTACGGTTTCGTGATGAGGTCTTAGAAGTGGAACCAGAATGGGTGCGCATTCGTTTATTTTCGTCTGTATCAGCTTTAAGTGTTAATTAACACAGTGCACTACATTATCTCTGTGTCTGTGGAGCAGAGCGAGGACCCATGTTGTCCCCACCCCAGTCCCCGCATAGCTTCCATGGGACAGTTTGGTTTGGCCTGTAGCCTCGGTGTAGGGCACAGAGATGCAAACTTTATAGCCAAATGGGAGCTTGGCTCCTAATTTGGAAATGACCAGTGAGTTATCCTGCGACTTCAGTCACTCATCGGCAGGATGGGAATGTCAGTACTGTTCATTACAGTCCTGAGGAAGCCCACTGCTCCATTCTGATTGGAAACTCAGGCAGTAGCAGCCAAAGCAAAGGTTGACATTCAAGCTTTTCCCACCCTTTACAAATCTCAAGCTCTCCACTCTTTCCAGGCTTTTCTGCCACCTGCCCTCGTTCATGGAGATAATCAAGGAAAGTGGCCATGAACGTCTGTGTGCAATCTGTCTTCATCTTCTGTGTGGCTGCTGTGACGTGGTGGCCAGAGGAGCCTGAGGAAGTATGACAACACTGTCTTCATTCGTTGGTCAAATATAATGTTTATGCAACTAATCTTACTCTTAGTTACCTCCAAGTAATTCATTTATTAGTTAACATCTATCAAGCACGCACTATATGCAGATTCTACAGAGACAGAAAGATGGATAAGGCAATCATTGCCTTAAAAGATGTCTAGGGGGGCTTCCCTGGTGGCACAGTGGTTGAGAGTCCGCCTGCCGATGCAGGGGACACGGGCTCGTGCCCTGGTCCGGGAAGATCCCACATGCTGCAGAGCGGCTGGGCCCGTGAGCCATGGCCGCTGAGCCTGCACGTCCAGAGCCTGTGCTCCGCAAGGGAGAGGCCACAGCAGTGAGAGGCCCGTGTAACGCAAAAAAAAAAAAAAAAAAAAAAGATGTCTAGGGGTCATCAGACTCAAAAAATAGTCATCATATGAAGACGCAATGGGTGTCTGCAATGGCTTGCATTGTTTCATACCAGTGCAATTCAAATCAATTTTTTTTAAAAAGAAAAGAAAATTCCATACCAAACAACTGAAGTCAAATAATAAACATTTTTCAGTTATCGATTGCCTTTCAAAAAGTGGCATGGACACTTCCTCCCTGAGAGGGAGGAGTGAGGGTGTTCTTTTTCCAATTATGTTTGTGCCGTTGACTCAAAATAGTCACAACTGCAGCATCAGTGATGTCATCTGGAATTTCTTCATCATTCTCAAGCTTCAAGATGAGAGCGCGGAGCCATAGTGTGCATTTTCCTCAGCCGATTTGAAGATTTCAGCAGGGATTCCATCAGCTCCAGATGCCTGGTTGGTTTTCATCTGCTTGATGGCTTTCCTCACCTCATAAAGAGTTGGAGGGATTTTGAGATTGCCGCTGATTGGGAGTTGTGGGATGCAGTTGAAAACACTCCCACTGATAAAATAATTTCCACCAAAGACCTTGAAATGGTCTTTTCAATGTGTGTTGACATTTTCTCTGTCACTGAGCAGTTTTCAAGTACCCTTACCTTCCTGAAAGCTCTTACAGGGCTTCAGTGGCATCAAACCTAATCTATGTGGATGTTGAATCGACTTCACCATGACATCTCACCATCTGCCCTGTGTGTTGGAAGCCTCCTTCAATCTCTACCTTGACTCATAGATGTAATAATGTCTTCTTTTGGGATCAACGACAATGCCAAATGTCCAAAGATTAAGAACAAGAGAATCACTGCAGACTTAGGTTCAAGATTGTGATAAGCTTACCAATTTGCATCTACTAAATAATATTTAAGAGAGTCAGGGCCTTAGGAGAAACTAGCATATTGTGGTTTTTGCAGTGTTCACATTAGGTCAGAAGAGGTGCATTAATTCACATGGGTATGCATTGTTTTGATTTAAAAGTCTGTTCTCAATAGTAAATTGAGTTCAGAGCGTTCTAATCTTACAGGAAATAGTTCTGAGAAATTGGCTTTCTTTTGTTCTCTGAGTAGATGCCTCTTTCCTATTTACAGGAACTTATTTGGATTACAGCTTCAATTTTTATCATGAGAGTATTATAGCCCCAGTATTGCATTAGGGCGCCTATATTTTACTATGTAGGATCATCTTTTCAGAAGGCATCATTGGGCATCGCAATCTAATGCAGTTTTCTACCCCTATCTAATACAGGACAAGTATTACATATATTGCATTGTAATTATCTTCATCATAAACTGTTAGAACTGGAAAGGGGCCAGTACTTTAATTTTTTAGTGAGGAAACAGAATCCAAGAGAAGTGGAGTGATAGTTATCCCAAAGTTGCATAGCTGAATGGTGATGGAAACCGTTCTAGAACTCAGTGCTTCTAGGGCAGAGTTCTTCTAGCTGTGATATTCTTTCGCTCTTGACAATATTACATCTAATAAGGAATAAAATCCAAATCCTTTATCCTCTCTAATTTCTCTTGTAAACAATACCCAGGAAGCAGGAATATTTAGTGTATTTAGGCCCTCAGCAGTGTGAAGCACTACAGTCACAAACATTATAGCACTGACATTAATAATACATCTTGAAAATCTCAATGTTTAGGGCACCAGAAAAAAATATATAAAGACCATTTCATTTCAAAAGAAACAGCAATCAGAAAGACTACAGATGTTTTGTTGCTGTATCTAACAATGAGGAAAGAACTACAGGAATTCTGTAAAGGTAAACCATAAGGTATATGACCTGCCAGAAGACTCCAAGGTACAGAGAAGGTCCACATGTGACAGTCTCAAAGAAGCATCAAGGTTAACAAGGGATCAAGCATCAAGATTAGCAATGGATTATCTTCCAAAGCACAGGAGTTGGTTTAAGGGTTTCTACTGGGCCTTGAACACATTCATCATGAACCATCATTGTATATATCCAGTGAGCAAATCACAACGATACTGCAGTAGACTTTCAAAGACGGCATAAATTCCTGTCCTTGAGTCATTTATTGACTAAAAGGAGAAACAGGACACATGTGAATCAAGGGCATGCAAGCGAGGGTCAAATTATTTCAATGAAGGGTAACAAAATACATAACCTTGGAAGACAAGAGCTCAACCTTTGTGCAAAGTATAGAGGGTCTAACTCTAGGAACTTGGTTACTCAGGCTTTCTTTCCACTCACTCTATTTAGCATATTAGAGCCCTGTCCCCAGCCTGCTGTCATACCTCCCTGTCTCCCATAGCCTGGCCTACTTCCATGCATTCATGCATTTATTTATTCTGCAAATATTTAGTGAACATTCCCCAGGTAATAGGGCTTGATACGTCAATGAGAAAGCCACAGTCCCTCCCCTTGGAGGTGTTTAAAGTCTAGTGAGGGGACTTCCCTGGCAGTCCAGTGGTTAAGACTCCGTGCTTCCAATGCAGGGGGCATGGATTCTATCCCTGGTTGGGGAGCTAATATCCCACACGCCACACCAATGGGCCTAAAAATAAATAAATAAATAAAGTCTAGTGAGAATGATAGAAAAGGAAAACATGATTCAAATACAGTATAACAACTCCCTCCGTAGGGGTGGGCATATACTGCTAAATAATACACAAGCCAAACTTGGCATTAGAAGACATGATGTCCAATCTGAAACTGTGGAGTAGAGAGAATTGCACATTTGATCGATTTTCGAGGATGGAGAAAATGGAGGAGTGGCGAGAGAATACTTGAGAATAATAAGCAGAAATGAGACAAGAAAGGCCTTGTGTGCTGATCTTACAAGGTTGAAAAACAATTGGAGGGGACGTGGACTATAAGGCAAGATTCTCCTTAATCCTCTCTCATCATTAAAGGGAGAGGTATGGACCCAAACCGTCCATCACCACAATGTCTTACTCTTACCAACTGCATGCAGGTTATCAGAGAAATGTTCAGGAGAAGAATTCATTTTAGGCTCTAATATTCCAAGCAATCTATACAGAACCCACCTTAGCTTCTGACATCTGTTTATCTTCCCCACCATCTTCTCAACTGTACAGAGACTATCCTCCCAGTTACTTATCTCCTGGTCCTACTCCTTACGTGGACACCAAATCTCAGGTTTCCTGGGGCTTTTAGATTCCTTCACTCCCCTCTTCCACTTCATGAATGAAAGAGGAGCAGAAAAGAAAGCAATCCTCAAAGGTCTGTTCCCAAACAAGGTAGAAAGCCCGAAGACTGTCACAGAATCACCCTGGGCACGATCATGCTATGAGCTCCTCTGTTCCTTTTCTCTGCTTACAGATGCTTTAGCACAAGCACCATTTTGTGATCGGTGTAGGTTTAGTCCTAAAACGGAGTGGACGTCTCATGACTTCCGAAGATGTTTATGGTCAAGGAAAAACACCCCATGCTGCTACATTTAGGGTTGTGGCATGCCCCGGAATGTGGATGAGAAGGAGCTAAAAATTAGAAAAAGAGATGTATTCTAGCACGCGGCATTTCTGTGCTTGATCAGATTTGTGTCTTAGAACACTTCCTCTGGCTACCTTGTGGGAAGTAGGCTAGAAGGGGGCATAACTGGAGAGAGGGAAAACCATTGAGACCTGTATTAGTTTTCTGTTGCTGCTGTAACATATGAACACATGTGGCTGAAAACCACATGAATTTCTTCTCATACAGTTCTGAAGTTCAAAAATCTAAAATGGGTAAGCAGGGCTGCACGCCTTCTGGAGGTTCTAGAGAGAGAACCCATTTCCTTGCCTTTTCCAGCTTCTAGAAGCTTCCTGTGTTCCTTGACTCGTGACCTCACCTCACTCCCATCTGTGCTTCTGTCATCACATCTCTTCCTCTCTCTGGCCCTCCTGCCTCCTTCTTATAAAGACTTGTGCATATATTGGGCCTACCCAGATACTCCAGTATAATCTGTCTCAGAATCCTTAATCATATCTGCAAAGTCCCTTTGGCCATGTAAAGTGACATGTTCATAAGTTCTGAGGATTAAGATGTGGACATCTTTGTGAGTGGGAGTTATTCAGCCCTTTAAAATACCCAGCCAAAAGAGACTTGGGAGAAGTAGGTGGATTTGAGAGATATTCAAGGAGTGGAATTAGGATCTGGTGATTGGCTGGTTGTGGAGATGGGGAAATAGAGAGGGAAGTCCAACCACAAAACCTCATGCTTTTTAACGCTATCAGCTTTCCAACTCCTTCCATTTTCTAAGACAGGATACGCAGGGAAGCAGGTTTGGCGGGGGCTGGATAATGAGGTCCATTTTTGACATAGTGATTTTGAGATGCCTCTTAGAAATCCAAGTGAGGCTGTCAACTGCCAGGTGAATATACAAGGCTGCAGCTCAGGGAAGGAAGTGTGAACTTAAAGGTATATATGTGGAAATCAGGAGGGAAAAAAACAAGATAATTGAAGCAATGAAATCTGTCAGGAAGGGTATGTAAAATGAGAAGAGATAAGGCCTAGCGACAAAGGAATACCAATGTTTTAAGTTCCGGCAAAGCTCTGAAGATTCTAAAGAGACAGAGGAAATGGGGGAAACCTATTTTCTTCCAGTAGCGCCCGTTCTTTCTCTCCTGTTTCCGTCCCTTGTCTCTGCCCCGTGGTTTGGACTTAGTAACGACTCAGCCTCTTTCTTTAAGGAAGCACTGATTCTATATGACCCCCAATAAATGCTACCACCAACACTCCTGTTGAAAGAGTAACCGGCATCTCCAAGGAGATAGAAAGAAGGGAGCAAAAAAAATAAATGTCCAGAAGAATTACGTGCAACAGTTGATGGGGTGAATGCAGACTCTGTGGTTGAGAAACTTTTCCTCTTCCTGCCTTCTCCCCTGTCGCAAACATCAAAAACTATCAAAAGGAGAGGAGGGGGTCAAGTAAAAAGTTCTGGCAGTCCCCGTTAGCAGGGAGGTGAGCCCCTCTGGGAGCCATGGTGGGCCTTCCTCTTTATCACGAAGGCCTATCACAGATCAGGCATAGACAAGACTTCCATAGGCAAGAGGGCATTAAGCTTATAGAGGTGGCTTCTGTATGTTTGAAACATCAGCTCATCATCCTCTGTGTTGAGTTTCTGAGAGTTTGGCAAGGTCGGTTGGTCGGTTGGAGTATCTTGGGGCCCAGGAGGCACAGTGTCTCTGAGACAATAGGCGGGAAGATGTAAACAACAGCTCCCATTGTTTCAGTGGACCCTGAAAACTCTGAACTTGGATTCAGGCCAGGGTTTAGACTCATATCTAGCTTGCTGTTCCACTGTCTTTATCACATGCCCAGCTAAAATCACATGTCCATCACCAGCAGTCCCCTCCCCGCCAAAGCATCGCAGCATGAAAGAAACAAACGCCTAAGCTCTTACTCTGAAGATGCGCTCTGACCAGGATGGAGACGGGTTGCTGGGCAGGGTACTGCAGCCAGGGTGGAGAAGTGCCGGTAACCTCAAGAATAAATCCTTTGTGGTGCAACTGCTGATGAGGGAAATTCAGCAACAGGAAGTGCTGGCCGCCACATCCCTCATCTGATGGCAAACGCCAGACTCCACAGCCAGCAACTTCTGTCAGAACGTGGGTAGCTACCACCTGTGCCATCTCTCCCCTAAGGGATGAAGCAAAGACAGGGCTTCTGGGGCGCAGAGATGTTAAAGGAATTCTCACTCTGAAACAAAAGAATGAACACAGTCATGAGGATTCTCACTGTGTTGTGTGTGTGTGTGTGTGTGTGTGTGTGTGTGTGTGTGGTTAAATCAGAAATCAATTGCTTAGTTCCTATCTGCCATGTTTATTATCTAAGGAAGGGCTTTGTCAACAGTCAGGATTCGAATTGTGGCTCTACCACTTACCCTGTGGCGTGGACATGAGACAGCATCTCAGAATCCATCGCCTGGCCTCTACCTACAGGTATATGCAGTGAAGTAGTTAGTGACTACCACAAAGCTGGCATCCTTCCCCTACTCCAATAAGGAAATAAAAGATAAATAAGGCCAAGCCCTTGCCTCAAGAAACCTCCAACTGAAATAGAAAATTAAGTCAAAACGTATGAAATGGTCAAGCCCACTGAAAAATTATTGACTACCCATTCAAGCCAGCACCAGAAGATGGTTAATTGCCAAACCGTCTGCAGACACAAAACTTGGTGAATGAGTTCAGAGGAGGATCTCTCTGTGATCAGAGAGCACAGGGAAGGGCTCTCCTGATAAAAGAATCCCGAGAGTCAATACAAAGGGCCATCCTTGAGTCAAAGGCTTGATGTTGTCTGTTCATTATTCCTTTACTGATGTGTCACTTGGGGACGGCTTCCTGTTAGGCATACGCTCTCTCCCTTCAACGAAATCAGGTATGTTTTGCCATATTCTTTTTCATATCACTGCCTTTTTGTTTTGTTGTTGTTTTTTTTTTTTGCGGTACGTGGGCCTCTCACCGTTGTGGCCTCTCCCGTTGCGGAGCGCAGGCTCCGGACGCGCAGGCTCAGTGGCCATGGCTCACGGGCCCAGCCGCTCCGCGGCATGTGGGATCTTCCCGGACCGAGGCACGGACCCGTGTCCCCTGCATCGGCAGGCGGACTCTCAACCACTGCGCCACCAGGGAAGCCCTTGTTATTGTTTTTGTTTGTACGTGGTCTACGGGGGTCACCCTGTAAAAAGCCCAGCAGGATGGTCTGCGTGAGAAGGGATCAGCCCACGTCGCTCTCTGACGCGGAAGTGGGGTTTAGGGCTCTTCTCCTGGGAGAAAGTGTCACACCAAATGCCTCTGGAGCTCCGACTGGAGGCTGAGCACAAAGGATTTCAGACCTTCACGACTGCCTACGCCAGCTCTGCAGCAGCAGCAGCTTCAGAAACAGGTGATAGTGATCCATTTCTTGAATTTGTAATCCCTCTATATTTTGTCACTGATTGTGAAGAGCTTTGTGATGCAAAATATACAATATAAAATGATGTGGGGATGAATAGGGCTTTCGCACTCACCTGAGGGTTTCTGTCCTTCTAGCTCTTTCTCCTTCTGCCGTTGACACAGATGAGAAACAAAACCCCAGGAAGACCTTCCCTTTCTGTAGTCCGTAAGATGAGAATTCAGCAAAGCAGAGGAAATCCATCTCTGAGGCCAAACATAGAAACTCTCCACCCAACTGTTTGGTGGGAATGAAAGCCAAGGTGTGCTTTGCAGAGCCAAGCACTTTTCTCCTCGAGCCGTGAACTCCTGTGCACAGCAAGGGAATTTTAGCCCATTATGTTTCTGATTCATTTGCACTTAACTCATCAAGATATTGTTTTGTATGAGCTGTTTGATGTCCGAAACACCTTATGAGCCTTTTTACGACCCTTTTATCTGAGAAGCTGGGGATTATGACTAGCCAAGAATAAACAACTCTCAAAGGTTCAAGTTCAGTTCCAAACATGGAACCCCTATTTAGGCAAAGAATAAATAGTCCGTCCTTTCTGAGTTTTGCTGTGGTTAATTGGAAAGCAACTCAGAGGTGTATAAGGCCAGGAAAAGCTGACCCTGGTTCAAAAATGCTTTCCTTCTGTCCTGGGCATGGTCAGTATTAATTAGTAGAGAAAAATATGTCCTCCTTCATAACCAGCCTGTTTTTGAAGTGAGGTACAGTGATAAGCAGATTTCATTTTATTGTTGTTTTCTGAGCATCCATTCTTAATCAGATGAATGAACTTATTTGTACTAGTTAACTTTGCTGGAGTTTAGGAGTTGTATTTAAAACAGATTTTATCCTACAGTGATATTAATTTGATAGGATCCCTGATCTGTAAACCATTGGTTATCTTGGTCTCTCCTGATAAGGAAAAAAAGTGCCGAGGATTTCCAGTTGGTGAGCACATTTGGGCAGAATCTTTCACACGTCACAAATTGCAGATGGGAGGCGGTGATCTCGAACATGCAGTCACATTGCGTGACCATCTGACACCTTCCATTTAGAAAAATAATACTTTCCTCCCAGCATACGCTCCCTGCTGCAACCAGCACCAAAAATTATGCCTGGGAGAGCCGTTCCTCCTTAGAGCAGGGTCTTAAATATTTCTTAGGCGGCTTTTAAAAGATTCAGATGGCCGAAGCACCTAGCTCCCACCCTAGTCGCCCTTAGAAAAATCCGGGAAAGGCGACTTCGCAAAGATGCTGCTGATAACAAAAACAGCCACAAAGAACAAAAGGGGCGGGGGTGGGGGAACTGGAAGGAGATGAGAAAATTACACCAGACACATTGGTAAGGTGATTTATTCTTGTCTTCTGTGTGATTCAAGCATACTCATGTTAAAGTCAATGGACTTCTTTGTCGGCTCATTTCTAAGCCACTTCACAGTGGCAGAGAATTTCGCAGTCCCCAGGAGGGGCACCGGAGTCGCTGGGATTGTATACAACTTGCTCATCCCCCAGTGTTCTGCACTAACCCTTGCTCATTTAAGAAAAGGAGGAGCATCTCTGCCTGGCCTCCTTCCCTGTACACTTAATGACCCCTGGCATTAGCAAAGGCAGTGATTTCCAACAGACATGTTCAGGCAGAGAGATTTTTAAACAGAAATTCAGAATTCTGATAGAATGTCGAAATGGGCACAGCTTATTTGCTGATTAACAAAGGCCATGGCAAATTCTGTATCTGATCTCTACACACACACACACACACACACACACAGGTTGTCTGAATCCATCCATGTACATGCACACACACATATACAGATCGTGCATGGCTGTCCCTCCTTTCTGCCCCAGAATGAAAGCAAACACACTTTCACAACCTTCTAGGTTGCTAATATCCACCTTGTAAGAATGAAGAGGGCTTGGGTAGCTGCTGTCCCTTGAGAAGTGGCCCCAAACTGTTTTCTTAGAATCTTTTGGGGAGATGAGGTGGAGGGAAGCGATATTCTCTCTCCATGATCACAGAACAAAGGTGACCAAAACAATCACCCACCTGCTTTAAAAAAATACAAGCTTCTTCCCATTTTCACACTGCCTTAGGTTTCGGGGGATTTCCCAGAGCAGCAGCAAGTGAATGGTTTTAAGGCTGTATATAACAGGATCTACCAAAATGTTTAAAAAGAAACTTTTCTTTTTATTAAAAACAAAATGGTACTCGCAAGATGAATACCCTGTTCTCTGTTCTTATAGAAACAGGGAGCAGATAGCCTGATAATTAAATGTAATAATAACATCATCTTTCATTTTTATAATAAAGAGAAAGTGCTTGAAAAGTTACTTCATCAGAGACAGACAGGTGGGTTTGTTTTCAAGCAAGCTCTAGTGCCAACTGCAGAGAATCTGACTTATTTTCCAGCAGCTTTTAAAAAACATAGGAGCAATCCTCATTTGTAAAATCAACTCCACTTCTGTATCCAAGGGACAAGAATAGCAAGTGGAGGACTTTAAAAAGAAAAAATAAATTAAAAAGACAAAGCTGCTTTGATCAGGATTGCCTCTAAAAAATCCATTGCTCCAGAGGTTTTGTATAAATATTTTAGCCTGCTGTAGTTCTCTCCAGATCGCTAACTGATAAAGTCTGTAATAACAATAATCTTGGTCTTACAGTCTGTTACTTTCTCTCTCACTCCCTTCTCTACTTGCACGTGAATATTCAAAGACACATATTCAGATATGCGTAATGAGAGAAATTTAATCAGGTATTGCCTGAAATACCAAAAAATATAAAACTTCCTCCAAAGTCAATCTGTCCATGGGATCTACAAGTATCATAACTTTGTAGTAGGGTTGAACAGTGTGTGACTGCCTGATGGTTTCATTAGGTATCTCTTCTAGGTATAGCCTCAATCAATTTGTCTACCAGGTATCTATTAATCTTTATCCCATAGCTTTAACCTCATCACTAACTCAATGACAAGGTATATTGTATTACCTTGAATAATTAAACAAATGAAATGCCTGATTCCTAAAAGCTCCAGATAATTGAGGAAGTAATGATTTGGGCCTGAACTATTGCCTGTATTGTCCAGAAAACGACCAAATCTCAATTTGATATTGAACTTGGGAAATCTATCATAACCGGCAAATAATAATGAGAGCTCACATTTATTGAGCACTTATTTGCCAGGCTTAGTTTTAAACAATTAAAATGTATTTGAGCAAGGTTCTCTTATCTTCCTTTACAAATAAGGAACCTAAGACACAAAGAAGTTAATTTCTCAAGATAACAAGGTAAATGAGCAGTAGGTCCAATATTTGAACCCTGGAAGGCTAAATCTACCACACATGTTCCCCACCTCTCTGTAAACTGCCTCTTTGTGAATTCTGATCTAGGGATGCTCACCTAACAGTACTTGGAAGGGCTGCCTATTCAGGTACAACTCTAATCAAGAGGAAGCTACATGAGTTGGAACTTTCTTACAGATGTTGAAGGGAGGTGGTGTTTAGTATACTTGGGCTAGGTTTGAATCTGTTATCTTAACAAGAAAAGCACTTTATGCTGAGAATGGTAGAGCAGAAAGATGGAAGGAATCTAGGTTCTAAGGACATCTCTGCCCCAACCCTGAGGGTTCCTCCCAATCTCTGGACCTCCAGGTGTAGGATATAATGTGTCCTTATTGTCTCTCTATGACTTTTTTTTGTTATGTTGTGTTAGTGCACTATTATATTTGAAGTTGTATAGCCCATTGAGTACTAGAAAAGCCACATTAACATTTTTAATTTAATATTTGTTAAATTCCCCATAAAGTATTGTCACTATTTTGGTTTAGTATTTATTTAAACCATCATGATATATTAAGTGGTAAAAGAAGTTGTACATCAGAGATTTTAACCATAACAAGGAAAAAATCAAACGTTAAAAAAATGTTAATGGGGACATTTTTAATTAGACTAACGTTATAGTTAGGTTCAGTATTTTGCATGTATCTTAAACTATAAAATTGGCTTATGTGAAAGAATGCATCAAAAATTGCCCGCACTATATCTTAAGAGGGGTAGAAAAGAATAACATATGCATAATGATTACTGTTAGATGCGCTGGCCAAATCTGAAGTGCCTTAACCAATTCCATAATGTCTTTCTCCAAACTGAAAAAAAATTGATGTAAACCAAAAAAAAACATAATGTAGACCAATCACTTGTCAATTTTATTTTTAACTGAAGCCATTTTGTGGTAGCTTTTATAAGGACAGATTCATGCAACATTCTATATCTTTCCCTTCAATTTCTTCAGACAATCAAACACAAACCTCTTCATAGTAAATTGAACAGATGCCAAACAGAAATTTCGGGTGGTAGCTTTGCTGCCTCTTCTTTGATAAGAAAAAGGAAAATTCACCATCATTCATTTAACAAATCTGTACAGAGTGCCTATTATGTGACAGGCACTGTTCTAGGGACATAACACTAAATGAAACAGATAAAAACACCTGTCCATATGGAGCATACATTTTAGTTGAAGGAGATGGACAAAAACAACTAGTAAAATAAGTAGTAAATGTTATAAAGAAAATAAAGCAAGAAATGAGGATGGGAATGCCTCTGAGAGGGGGGCTTGTGATTTTAAATAGGTTGGTCACAAAAACTGGCACTTAGATGAGGTCAGGTGGCAAGCCCCATGGATATCCAAGGAAAGAGTGCTCCCCGCAGAAGGAAGCCACAGATGCAAAGACCCTGAGGCAACATCATGCACAGCCTTTTTTTTTTTTTTACATCTTTATTGGAGTATAATTGCTTTACAATGGTGTGTTCGTTTCTGCTTTATAACAAAGTGAATCAGTTATACATATACATATGTTCCCATATCTCTTCCCTCTGGCGTCTCCCTCCCTCCCACCTTCCCTATCCCACCCCTCCAGGCGGTCACAAAGCACCGAGCTGACTTCCCTGTGCTATGCGGCTGCTTCCCACTAGCTATCTACCTTACGTTTGGTAGTGTATATATGTCCATGCCTCTCTCTCACGCTTTGTCACAGCTCACCCTTCCCCCTCCCCATATCCTCAAGTCCATTCTCTAGTAGGTCTGTGTCTTTATTCCTGTCTTACCCCTAGGTTCTTCATGACATTTTTTTTTTTTTGCCTTTTCAAGAAGCTGCAGAGGTCAGTGGAGCAGAATAAGCAAGGAAGAGGGATTGTAGTTGAATGTGAGGGTCTTGAAGTAACAGGAACCTTCTGGGAAGGGATGAAGGGAAGCACTTGAAAGCATTTGAGATGACCTTGGCTTTAAAATACTCTCATAGAGGTAGGGCTTGAGAAAAAGCATTTCACTGTGGTCATGCTTTAGTTAGTATAGATCTTTTTTCTCTGTCTCTCATGTGGCCCAAGTCTGTTAAGTGCAGCCAGGGTAATAAGACGGTTCACCATGTACCATATTAAAAGGAATGATCAGCTTGAGACAAAATCTGTCTAATCAGTTGTTTTTGTTTTTACCTTAATTCTATATAGCTTTGCAAGTTAAAATTTTCTTCATGATCTCTTTTAGACTTTTATGAGCTTTTATTTTTTCAGTGTCCAAACAAATCTATTGATATTGTTATATATTTTAATCCAATAATAACACTAAATGAGTTTTAATAAAAGCCAGCAGAAACTTGCCCTACCTCTCCCCAGTTCTCCTTAAAAACAGTCATTCTCTCTTTTACCTGCTGTTCCTGGCATTCACATCTATATATATATTTTGTAAGTTTGGTTCGTTTTGGCTGTGTTGGGTCTTCGTTGCTGCATGCGGGCTTTCTCTAGTTGCAGCGAACGGGGGCCACTCTTCGGTGCGGTGCGCGGGCTTCTCATTGCAGTGGCTTCTCTTGTTGTGGAGCACGGGCTCTAGGCGCGCAGGCTTCAGTAGTTGTGGTACGCGAGCTCAGTAGTTGTGGCTCGCGGGCTCTAGAGCACAGGCTCAGTAGTTGTGGCGCATGGGCTTAGTTGCTCCGCGGCACGCGGGATCTTCCCAGACCAGGGCTTGAACCTGTGTCCCCTGTATTGGCAGATGGATTCTTAACCACTGCGCCACCCGGGAAGCCCCACATCTATATTTATAAATAATTTGCTAAGGTGATATGTCTTTGTCTATCACTTTTGACTTTCTAATACCTGCCACTTCTTCCCCTTTTGATAAAATTAAAACAAAAAATAGTTAAATCAAAAATCAGTGTTCACATTACTACGTACTGCAGAGTGAAATAATTATTATTATGATTACATTTCCTTTCTTATACAATTGCCCCTTTCTGGAATTTATTTTTGCCTTTGTCTTTTACCTAAATAGATTTTTAGAAGCAAATGCATTAAAAAAGAAATTCTGCTACTCCTTTGAAACCACCATATATTTGTAACTAGTTATATATTTTCTTAAATGCTCAAACTCTAGCATCCCTTTTGGCCCTGCCCCACCTTTTTTTCTTGGAATTTTCTTCCTACAACCTTTAGTTTTTCTTCTTCATTCTGAGTCTGATTGCTCTTTAGGTCTATGACACAGACAGCATCCTGGGATTTCCCTGCCCAATTCTCATTCAATGTATATTTTTGTCCATGAGCCCTATGTCTTCTTTTTCTTCAATTACTTCTTGGTTCTGCCAAAGCATATCCTCTTGTAGTTTGCTTAAAACTAACTAACTAATTAATTTTTTAACGAGATACACAGGAGGTGCACTAGAAATGGAACAGCAATGATTGGTTATTCTCTTGATGGGTGATTTGATTGGGTAGAGAATTCTGGGTTGAAAATTATGTGAATGTACAAAGAATTTGAAGTCTTTCCATCCCTGGAGCTCTGCCATTCCCATCGCTTTGCCCAATATGGTGATTTTGTTTCCATCCGTTGTGCTGAGTGCCTTGAATCTCATGTTCTTCAGGGCAGAGAAATTGTCTTTTTCCTGATTAATCTGCTCTGCTTTCTCTACCATCTTCTTCTTTTAGATTGATCCTTTATATATTTTTTCTTATTTTCCTATTCTTGATCTTTTTATCCTACCTTGAAGATATTTCATGATCTTATCTTTAATTCTTCTTCTAGATATGTTTCACCTTGTTTATAGATACTTCATTATTCTCCTTTTCATGTCTGAGGATATTCATTGGGCAGCTTTGTTTCTTATTTCTGTTTTTTGGTGGTGATGGTGGTTGTGGTGGTGGTTGATTGGTTAGTTGGTTGATTTTGTGTATTTTCTTCTCTTCCCAGAATCTTCTCTATTTCAAGTTTATCTTTTTGTTGTTTTATTTTTTTTTAATTTCTGTCCTTTAGATTTTCATAAAAAATGGAGTTACACTTACCTCAGTTTCTGTTTATACTTAAGATTCATGTACTAAAATGTGTTTGGACATTTTATGTCATTAGGCAAGATTGTTGATTAGCAAACATTATTCTTGAGTCCGGAGGTTCTCCTTCTCCTTTATTCAGAGAATAGCTCACAGTCTTCCACCTGATCAATGAGAGGGTGAAGGACGTTGACTCTACTAAGGGGTTACTCCTGGGATCTGACACTGTTAATATACTTCTAACCACCTCTGACTTTCGGTACCATCTTCAGCCATGCCCTGCACTAACCTGGGAACTCCGAGTCCCAAGTCCCCTAGAGGTTCTAAAATGCAAATCAGTTCACTTTTCGTTACTATTCACCACTGCAAGGCCTTTAGGTTTTAGTTTTTTCCATGCTCATAACCCCATCAAAAGACATTTTCTTAATATATTAAGATACCTCCTCTGCTCCTCTCTTCTCTCCTTTTATCTTTGCTCTTATAAGTCTGTTTTATCCCTTTATTGTCTTTTTAGAAATAACCTAGAAAGAGAGGAAATAGTATGGTCACACAACTGTCTCTGATCTATACCTGTGATTTTGATTTTAAACATTTTCTGATTTTTTTCTAAGACTTCCTTACTGACAAATAACAAATCTGAGAATATGTTGTTTTGATTTGGTTTCAAATAAAATAATGCCTAACAGAGCAGCTACTCATAAACATTTATTTACAGGTAGTGAATATAATGAAAGTATTCTGTAATTTAATGATTACAGTATAAATGACTGGTCAGTTACTGAATTTGAGCTAATGCATAGCATCAGGGAAATATTTTACCTTGTCTATATGAAGAAGTGTCCTCCTCTTTCTGTAAAACAACAGGCACTTTTTTCTTATGAGGCTTCTAGTTAATTTCTTAGCTTCAGAAATATCCATCTCCTTAGTTCTGAAAGCCATATTAGAATAATTTAAATAAGCGTTCTGATAGGAGACTGCTCTGTGTTTTCTGGCTGAAAAACCTTGTGTGGACCTAGGACAAGTTACCACCAGATTATATAATACCATTTAATATCGAGTCCCTCCATGAAACCTATATCCTTCTTTGGTCAGCCTGGTCTATGTTCACTGAGGTTTAGGGCACTGAAGTGTTCATGCAAAGATCTTGCCTTAAAAAAAAAAAAAAAAAAAATATCTCCTCTTGGAGTTTTTTTTCTCTGACTGACCACAGATTGTTTAAAAAAAAAAAAAAATCGGAAACACTAATATGGCAAACCTCCGCTTGCCCTTAGCTCTGTGATTAAGCAGGATAAGCAATAACGTTGACAAGTTGCCTTGACAAATTTCAGAAGCCAAATGAAACTGTTGACTCTTGGGAATGAATTCACTGGAGGATGTTACACTATTCTTAAGAAGTAGTCACTGGAGATTTCCACAGACTTAAATAATAAAAATTAAAAAAATAAAACTGTTGCCAAAAATAAAATAGAAGGGCACAGACAAAAATAAGGGAAAATTTATAACCAGTGTTTTTGATGTTGTTGTTTGTTTTATGAGAGCTTTATTGAGATATAATTCACATAAAATATAATTCACCCCATTAAAGTATACAATTCAGGGAGTTTTAGTACAATATGTTTAGTATATAAAATATTTAGTGTATTTAGTATATTCAGAGATGAGTAGCCATCATCACACTCTACTTTTAAAACATTTTTATCATCTCAAAAAGAAACTCCATACCCCTTAACGGTCACTTGCCTTTCTCTCTTCCCCCAGCTGCTAGCAACCATTAATCACTTTCTGTCTTTACGGGTTTGCCTATTCTGGACATTTCATATAAATGGAATCATACAATATTTGGCCTTTTGTGTCTGGCTTCTTTCACTAAGCGTAATGTTTTCAAGGTTCATCCATGCTATAGCATGGATTAATATTTCATTCCTTTCTGTCACCAATAATATTCCTTTGTATGACTATAACACATCTTGTTTATCTATTTATCAATTGAAGGTCATTTGGATTGTTTTAACTTTTTGGCTATTTTAAATAATGCTTTTATGAACACTTATATATTTTTGTAGACATAAATTTTCATTTCTCTGGGGTGTCTTCCAAGGAGCGAAATGGCAACCCATACGGTTTAAAGTGTTAAGAAAATGCCAAACAGTTTTCCAAAATGACTGTACTGTTTTATGATACCAGTTGTGTATAAGGGCTTCAGTTTCTCCACAACCTCACCAACACATTTTATTGTCATTTTTTAGCAATTCTAGTGAATGTGAAGTGGCATCTGATTGTGGTTTTTATTTGCATTTCCTTAATGAATAGTGGTGTAGAGCATCCTTCATGTGCTTATTGGCCACTTGTAGATCTTCTTTGAAGAAATGTCTATGCAAATCTTTTTTATAATTAGGGTTTATTTAAATCTAAATTTTATTCCATTCATCTATATGTCCATTCTTATGGCAGTACCACACGGTTTTGGTTACTGTAGCTTTGTAATAAATTTTGAAATTAGCAAGTGTGAGTCCTCCAGTTTTGCTCTTCATTTTCAAAATTGTTTGGGTCCCTTTTGTTTTCATATGAATCTTAAGATCTACTTGTCAAGTACTGCAGAAAATACAGCTGAGATTTTGATGTGGATTGTGTCGAATCTGTAGATCAGTTTGGGTTGTACTGCCATCTTAACAATACTAAGTCTTCCAATTTGTAAACATAAAATATCTTTCCATTTATTGAGGTTCGCTTTCATTTCTTTCAACAATATTTTTCAATTTTCAGGGTACACATCTTGCACTTTTTTTGTTAAATTTATTCCTAAGTATTTTATTATTTATGATACCATTATAAGTGGAATTGTTTTCTTAATTTCACTTTCAGATTGCTCATTGCTAATATATATAGAAAAACAATTGATTTTTATATAATGATCTTTTTTCCTGCAACCTTGCTGAACTCATTTATTAGTTTGAATATTTTTGTTGTGGATTCCTCAGGATTTTCTCTATAAGATCATGCCATCTATGAACAGAGATAGTTTTATTTCTTCTTTTAAAATCTGTATGCCATTTTTTTCTTATTCTCACTAACTTCCCTGTCTAGGACCTCTAGTACAATGTTAAATTGAAGTGGTGAGAGCAGACATCCTTATTTTTAATTTTAGGGGAAATCGTACTATCTTTTACCAGAAGTATATTAGCATTGGATTTTTCCTAGATGCCTTTTATCAGGTTGAAGAAGTTTCTTTCTACTGCTAGTTGGTTGAATGTTTTTATCATGAAAGGGTGTTGGGTTTTGTCAAAAGCTTTTCCTGCATCTCTTAAGATAATCATATAGTTTTTGTTCTATAACCTACTAACATGATTGTGTCACACTGATTCATTTTCAGATGCTAAGCCAACCTTGCATTCCTGGGTTAAACTCCATTTGAACATTGTGTATAATCCTTTTTATATGTTGATGACTACCAGTTTGACTTTAGTTGTGATCAATACTCTGCACACTATTTGGAAAGTGGTGACAACGTGAAACACTAAGTATAACAACAGTAATAATATGCTTGCCTGACTCTGTGCTGGACATTGTTACATCCATTGACTCATTTAGTCTTCACACCAGCCCAATGAATTGGATCCTAATATTACCCTAATTTTACAGACTATAAACCTGATTCTCAGAGAAGTTATGTAACTTGCCCAAGGTCATAGTACTAGTACTATTGAGTGGAGATGCTGGTGTTCTGAATGGTCTGACTGACTGACTGAGCTTTTAGCCACACATTCCAGGAGTATATATTGAGATACGGATACTCTTTCCTAAGTAAGTACTGTATCTTCTCTTTGCATTTTCACTTCCATCTGTCTGTTGTGTTCAGGGTTCAAGCCACTAAAGATGAATTAATAGTGCTGATTGACAAAGTTGTTTCTGGGGCAGAGGTACAGGTTCATTCAATTTAGATTCAGTTTGGCACTCACATACCATAATCTATAGGGATGAGAGTATGTGGAATAACTGAAAATAGATCACAAATACACACTGGATTTAATTAGAAAATGTCCAATTTCTTTTCACTAAAATGCAGAATTATGATCTAATTCACTGTCTTTAATATTTGTATGATTCTTTTTTCCAGATGTTTAGAAAGACTTCCCTGAGCTTACCTTGCCAGATCTGTTTGGGTCCCTCAGGTTACAAATATATTAAGGATAAGGAGTTTGCAAAGGAATAAAGTCTTAAAGAGAATATGCAAAACTTGTATAGCCATAAAGAGAAATAAAAATAACGTTTGATTGGTAGAACATTGTTTTCACTTTCCAAAATACTCTTTAGTATGAACATATTGTTTTACAGTTCAAGGAAGGAGAAACATTAAAAAAGTGAATAAATAAGCTTATTTTGAAGAAAAAGGAGACTGAGATTGTAATGTTTATTCAAACACCATTTTGAATCTTTTTTCTACTTTCTGAGTTATATTTCCCAATGTCCTTTAAATTTACTGTATTTAATAATCTGCTGGGATTTTTTAAGAAAGTACTAAGAAACATTAGCTACCAAGATGAAGAGCGCTTTGAAAAGATCTGCACCCCAAAATAATGTCCAACAGAAAATTATCATTCAGATTAGACAAAATGAGCTAACGTTAATTAAAACTCCTCTTTTCTTTCTCCTGGTGAATGTCTCAGTTCTTACCAGTAGCTAACAGATCATGTCGGAGAGTATTTAGACGTTCAGAATCCACAGTCCCCAAAAGAACCTTCAAATCTGAACTCCAGGAGCTAATATTTAAGTAGTTGTTCATCAATTCTACTCGGATGAAGAGAATTTCTGAGGAGCCCTTGTCTTTATCAGTGAGAAAAGCTGGAAGAAAGAGGCCCAACTCAACTATCCCTGCCCTAAATTCGTATGATTCCGAGCTCTTCTGTTTCACAAAGCAACCCTGTGTGAAGTGTCAGCGCTGTGCTCTCCCCCACTGCCCGTCTGTAGTGCTGCATGGCTTTGCATTGCTTAAGGATAAACAGGTTGAAGTTGCATATGGTTAACATTTTTTGTTTGAGCTGGGGCAGGGAGAGATTGATTAGCATCTGCAGGTCTCACATGGTGTCACAGGCAGTAAAGGAATGACTGAAGTAGTTGCAGACAGCATGGAGTCTGCGTTCCTCTCTTTGCCTAAGAAATCATGGATAATTAACATGGATTGAATACAAAGCATGAGAGCAGAGGCACGAGATCAGAAACCCCCATCTCCTCGTGGGATCTCCATATTTACCTGTATTATATGAGGCAATAAAAACCAGAGGAGAAAAGTAATAAAAACGCAATAGTAATAAAAACTTATATTTACATAATTTCTTTCTGCCCCAGGATTCCGAAGCATTTGATGAAAATCATATAGGAAAACCTGCCACGGGACCTGTGACTTATAACTGGCAGAAGAGCTCATTAGCAATTACAGGCTGGCCAAAGGACCCAGAGACAAAATGCATTTTAGAAAGAGAGTCCTGCCTTAGGTCTTCTGACTTATACTGTTACCTTTATGACTATAAATCAGAGTGATCAATTTCAAACATACTCCTACTTGTCATTTGAAAGTGGCGAGAATCATTAAAAGCTCACAAATTCACCAAATGACAATCAACCTGTAACTGTGAAATCCATGCTTACTTAGGGAAGTGTTAAGTGTGCATTTTATGTCCTTTCATCGGTGCTTCCCAACACGGAATTAAAGGACAAGGTCTTCATCTTATGTGCCCAGCAATATCAGGTTTCCCAGACATCTTTCCTATACATGAGTTGAAATTCGTACTGTGGCTATGAAATCAGGCCGGTTTTGTTATGACTTGAAAAGGTTTGTAAGGCACAGATGTCAGCTCCAGCTGTTTTTATCAGTGATCTGCAGGCTACAGTGGTCCTTGGTAAGTTGTGCTCTTAACAAGTGCCATGAGGGTGTGTTCAACTAACACCCACATATTGAGAATCTCCACCAAAAACTGGATTTGAGAGAGAAATTGTGCTTGAAGACAAGAGGATTTTTGAAAGATTAGACAGTAATAAAATAGCTACTTCCCCAGAACATGAGGACTTCTGTGGCAAATCCATTGCTTTTCAACTCAACAAAATCTCTTGTATGTATCAGACAGGTGCCAGTTATAATTCTACTCCTCATAATAATAGTGAATGCACATGATGTAGGTATTCTGGAAAGTCTTTAAGCATATTACCTCGTTTAAGCCTCAACAACACGACGAGATAGGTACTACTTTTATTCCCGTGTAAGGATCGCAAAGTTTGGGATGGTTAAATTATCTGCTAACGTCACAGCCATTTGCAAAGTGCCATTGGTTCTAAAATGAAGTCACAATGAAATCATTCTTTAGTCTTATCTCTCAGATTCTTATCTCTAGATAATAAGTCCAAGAAATAAGAGAAAGTAAATGCTCTCTTGCCAGTTTAATTGAAAGAAAAGTGAGGAGTAGAATCTCATAAAGTCAGAGATGAGACAGCAAATATAAAACCAGCCCTATATTTAGCTATTGATATCATGTCATTATTTTTTATCAATTCACCCAACAAAGACTATATATTTTTCATTGCTATAGTGGAAACCACAACTAAACGGTTATAATACCAATTACACTAGAAAAATAAAGCATAGCATAAGCAAAGGGTTTTCATGTTCTACTTGATATGACTTCATGAGACAAGATATAATAGATGATATTACCTATTTGTGAACTTCTCCAATCCACTTATTCACTCTACACACTCCCAGCCTCGGTTTCCCCTCTAAAATCCTCCCAGCTCAAAAATTTAATGATCCTATAATTCTAAGTTACAGCAGTTTTTTGAAAGTATGCTTTACTCATTATTCTTTTTATGCCTTTTGAATATAAGACAGTTGATATCAACCAAGTATTCTCAAATAGACTTACAAACATTGGATGTTCATTATAACAATCCTGACTCCAACAAACCTTCGTGAATCAACCTGTTATAAAATAAAGTGTTACAGTAAGGCAGATAAATATTATCATCTGCTACAGCTTCCCAAAACATTCTTCATAAGTGATGCTTTATGTGACATGATTGGAAAGCACTGCCATCTCCCTTAAGGTTAAACCTGTGACCATCGTGTAGATAGGAAATAAAAACCTCTGTGTAGAATTGTATTCATATAATTTATGAAGCAGAAGCAAAGAATCCCAGAGAATGAAACGTTTTCATAACAGCAAAGAACCACAGCTAATATATTTTGAGCCTTTGCTCTGTGCAACACTTTATAGGCATTAGCTCATTTAAATTAAATGTATAATAATTGTGGGTAAGACTAATTGAGCCTTCTCTCATTTAATACTCAAAATAACCCTATGAAGTAATAAAGTAGATAACTGATATTCTACTCAGCATATTATTATTTAGAATGTTCACATTTTATTTGAATTGTTTCTCAAATTCTCCCCCATTAATAACAGAGACTGTTATTTTCCATCCAATGTATCTCTCCTTCTTCCTTTACTAAGAGAATGCTCATTGGATTAAGGGTGCCAACGTGCCCATATAAACACTTGCATTCCCAGCCTCTCCAGTAGTGAGAGGTGTTCCTGTTACACACGCCTGACCAATAATATATAAACAGAAATTTCCTGCTAGGAATTCTGAGAAAGCCTATTTATTTATTTGTTTGTTTGTTTATTTATTTATTTTAAGACCAACGGCAGCAATGAGTTCAGCTTTTTATTGACCCTGTTACTAAAGAGGTTTAGTCAAAAAGACCAAAGCGCATGCCATCATAAGACTCTTCAGATTCTTCTTTCTTTGCTTCTGCTTTCTTCTCCTCAGCTGGGGCAGCAGTGATGGAGGGGGCAGGACCCCCTGCTGGGGCAGCATCAGCTGCTGGGGCAGGTCCACCAGTCCCCACATTGTGCATGAGGATCCCGATGTTGACATTGGCCAAAGCCTTTGCAAACAAGCCTGGCCAGAGATGTTCAACATTTACACCGGCTGCTTTAATGAGGGCGTTTATCTTATCCTCCGTGACTGTCACCTCATCGTCGTGCAGGATGAGGGCCGAGTAGATGCACGCCAGCTCCAAGACGGAGGCCATGGTGCGGGCAAGTGCTAGGTGGGGCTGCCGGGCATGGTGCTAGTCGCTGGATGAAGCGAGGGCCTCACCCCAAAAGCGGCCTTTGCTTCCCCAGAAGGACTGAGCAGCTTAGAGGCAGCTGAGGAAAGGCAAGTAAGCCTTTTTGAATAGGACAGTTTGTGCTCTTGTCCGAGAAGATGTTTAAGGGGACACACGCTGCAAACAGATGGTCCTGGGTGGATTTACCCTGGCCCAGTCACATCTTGTTCTTCTTTCCGTACCACTTCGTACCTCTGGGTGTCAGGCCCCTTCCTCTCTTCCAAAGTGGGGCCATTGGAAAGTGTGGTCTTCACACTCAGTTTGGATGGAACTCAGCACAATCTGGAGAATGTGAGAGGATCCTTAAGGAATGCCGTTGATGGACAGCATCCATGCACTATAGCACAGGAGCAGGCAAAGTTGTGCTCACCAGGCTTTCACCTCCCTTCTTTGTCACTTCCTCTCCAGATGCTGATATTTCTTTCCAGGTGACCCTACAAGGTGAGTCTAACCCTGACCTCCTGTAAGGTCATTGTCCCACCACCATCAAACCAGATCTACCAGCCTGGGAGGCTGAAAGTGAAGAGTGGTAAGGGGGATTCCTCTGCTTCTCCCTCTAGTATCTTCCTAATCTGTTGTTAGATCCTTCACTCTTTTAAATAGTGCAAATCTAAATTTTTAAGTAAAATCATAGAAATACTAGAAACTGTGTTGTAGTTGAAAAAATACATTTAATATTAGGGTTGAAATGTGTTGATAACTGTGATATCAAAGCAACAAATACTTTAAAGGAAAAGGTAAACTCCACACATTTTTGAACTGTCTGAAACAAAATAATTGAAAGACCTTTTAAACTGGAAAAATATTTATAACATATGTGACATTTAGATTTTAATATCTTTAATATATGGAGGGTTCTTAAAAATTAATTTTTAAGAAAGAACACATATTCCAATAAACAAATGAGCAAAGAACATGAACCGGCAGTAAAACACATACACACACAACTAAAGATAGACCAGGAGAGGCTTCCATGGTTGTGCAGTGGTTAAGAATCCACCTGCCAATGCAGGGGACAAGGGTTCAAGCCTTGGTCCAGGAAGATCCCACATGCCACGGAGCAACTAAACCCGTGCGCCACAACTATTGTGCCAGCACACCTAGAGCCCGTGCTCCGCAACAAGAGAAGCCACCGCAATGAGAAGCCCGCGCACCGCAATGAAGAGTTGCCCCCGCTCACTGCAACTAGAGAAAGCCTACGCACAGCGACGAAGACCCAATGCAGCCAAAGGTAAATAAATAAATAAATATTTTTTAAAAACAAAAAACCGATAGACCAGGAAAAAGTTTTAAGTTCAATTATTTCAGCTAGTCAAATAAAAACTGATTAAATCAGTGAGTTTTTGCCTAGAAAATGTACTTTAAAATTGATAATATTCAGGGATAATGATGCAGGAATCATCAATAAGCTTAAGGAGTATAAATTGGTACAGCTATGCTGGATGTAACTTTGGAAAAATATATCCATTTTTTTAATCCTAAAATTGTGTACAGACTATGACCTAGTAATTCTTCCTCTAAGAATTCACCCTAAGAAAATGATTACAGATGTAACAAAGATTTATTTACCAAGGTTGTTTATCAATATACTTGTTTACAATAACCAAAAACATGGATAGAACCTCTAGCCTAACATTAGAGAACTGGTTGAATAAACTGTGTATACCCATATAATGGGAAATTATAAAATCATTTTGAATAAGATTGAAAAATAGCATTTAGGAAGATAGAAATATATTCATGTTATATTGTGGGGAAAGGTTACAAAATAGTTTATACAGTATGATTCATTATTGTAATATTTGTAAATAAGAATATCCATGGAAATAAAGAAAAACTATATACCATAACACAGGTTATTTCTAGTTGATGATACTGCAGTGTTTCTTATTTTCTCTTTACCCCTTATCTAATTGTATAAATCTTCTACCATGAACATCAATTGTTGTCATAAGAGACTATTATTTTAAACTATTAAAGTTAATGGCAAATAATTAGATAATCAAGTAGTCAAGGAATTAATTTTGATGCAATATGAGAAAGTTGGTTTGAAATTTGTAACAGGGGAGTATCAGAGCATTTAAATCCCACGGTGGGAATGAGGAAAGCAATTGTGTCATGGAAAGAAAGAATTCAAATAAAACAAGTGTACAGAGGAAGACAAGATGAGATTTGAAACTGGTAAAGCGGGAAAAGGATGATATTGACTATTAGCTCAGATAAGAAAGTCAAGGAGCAAGCTTTTGGTGCATTTGAGTATTATAAGTCAACTTACTATCATACAAAACAATAATGTGTTTTTATTTGGTGCAAATGTGGTAATGGCCAAATTACTTACTCTAAAATGCAAACATCTTAAAGGGGAGCTAGTAGAACACTGGAAGCAGTTAACTGATCTCCAGCATGATTGGGACTTTCAGGCTGGTGTTAAGTTTAACAATCTTGAAAGGTGTTTTGGAGTTCAAATGCAAAATAAGTCCCTCCCTTGGAGGGAAGTCTGTGAATTAATTGGAGACACAGGCATTTACAGCTCACAGGTTTCCTCATTTGCTGGAGGGTATTGTTATCTTTATAGTTCTATATATAAAATAGGCAAATGTCCTAGGTCATGCCTCTTCCCATGAAAAATTGATCCTGTGCTGGGAAGCAAGGGGAAGCCCCAAAAAAGTCTGCCAATGGACAGAGATACAGATACATAACCCAACACAAAGGCACATCAGTTTAGAAAACTGATGCCTTTCCCCAAGCATCAAGGAATTTTCCTCTTAGGGGGAAAATGGTTATTTCTGAGGACTACTCATGATCACTCCCAGAATTTTCTTATGTTCCAGAAAAACCACCACATAGAAATTTCCACCACAGTAGTATTCATATTTCCTAGCACATAGGTGTATAGAATGCTACAGCAATTGGCTACAAAGTGGACAGAAAGTTTTGTGGTTAATCAAACCAACTTGCCTTGTGAAGCAGGTACACCTGGATTTACTACTGAACTTGTTTTCCTTATATGCAAAATTGAGATAACAACACCTCACTTACACAGTTGTTTAGAAGATAAAAGTAAATAATACCTATAATGCTGGATCCATAACAAACAATAGCTACCACTGGGACATGTTTTTTGAGGGGGATGAAGTTGGGGAGAACTTATTGTAAATGTATAAGACATGAAATACAGTTGACCCTTGAACAACATGGGTTTGAACTGAGCAGGTCCACTTATATGTAGATTTTTTTTCAGTAGTAAGTACTACAGTACTACACGGGTTTGTGGTGGTTGAATCCACAGATGTGGAACTGTGGACGCAAGGGTCAGCCATAACTTATATGTGGATTTTCCATTGCCCGGGTGGTCAGTGCCCCTAACCCCTGCATTGTTCAAGGATCAACAGCATATGTAACTTGAACTGAAATACATTATTACAATAGCAGTGTTTTGGCTGACAACTTTTTATCTGAAATGCCACAAAGATCCTAAGCAAAATTCAAATGCTTCTATTTATAATAAAGTTGGAAATTCATTTCAAATTCATATTTTCATCAGGTGTGGCCAGCATTTTAACAATTATTTTGATTTTTTAGCTCCATTCACATTCTCAGGGGCAAGTATATTTGTCCCATTTTTAGACCATTCTATACACTTAGCACAGCATATGTGAGCCAACCTGCTTATATTAATGTCAAAAGACCGGTGAGATTGTTTTCCTGCTCTCAATAATTAAAACATTTCTGTAGTCTGGTACCTAAATCAGTAAAGAATAGAAAATTGTTAAGACACTGTTAAGCTATCTCCATTTGTGAATTTTTCTTCTGTTTCTTTCTTTTTTTTAACAAAGTAGGTTAAGTTTTGCCTTATTCATATAAGATATTTTAGAGAAAAAACTTTTCAGATATAATAATTTTCAAAGGAAATGTCTTATGCAAGCTTATTTGAGCTTGTTCTTATAGAAGCAATCTTTCTGAGCCATTGATTGCAACCTATAACCACTACAATATGGTGACATAAGTGACAATGACATGGTCAGTTAATCAGGAGTACATTTATTTTAGTTTAACAAAATTTGAATCAAGTGCTTTAGATCTAGAAGACTTCAGTCCCCTCTTTTCAGAGAGGGCAAGCTGTTTGGCTAAGGATTCAAAGCCGGTTAACAACAAAACCTGCCTTAAAACTTAGGTACCCAGCCTTAAGGTAAAAAGTGAAGTATTGGCATTTCTGAGAAAGGGTCAGGAATAGATTTTAATAATCAGCTTTTAAACACAATATTACAAAGCACACTGTATACACGTGCTGTTTCTTAGCTAAATGGTTCTGCTTGTAATTTCCAGCGTTGTGAGTAGAACGGAGTTGTTGAGTAGCATGATAAATGTTCGAGTCTCTGCTCTGCCATTTAATACAACCATAAACTTTTCCATCTACAAAATGGGAACAGTAGCATCTACCTCACAGGGGCATTAGGAGAATAAAATGAGAGAGATTATGAAAGTAAAATCAATTTTTAAACTAATAAAAAGTTTGAAAATGCTCAGGAATGGTATTATCTTTATTAATCAGCTTACAAAAATCCTGGCTCCTTTTTCTGTGAATGAACTTGATTTCAGGCTCTCATGCTTATTTCAGCAACATAGCTCTTAGATTTAAGATATTGAGGGGTTTTCTCACCAGTGGGATTTTTGCTATGCAATAAGAAAATATAAGTAATAAGGCCAAAATAAGGCCATCTAATTATATCAGGGGGTTCTGATAACAGCATAAACCATGAAAGTGGAACCTAAGTGCTTTACTATCTGAATCATAAAACAGAAATACATTCTGTTATTGCATTATTGCAAATCCTTTATTTTTATAATACAGATTTGAGAGTGCTTCCCAAATTGTCATTTTTATACTGAATATGTTCCTGTTAATTTTTCATATTGATGTTAATATTATTTCACAATATCATGCCATTTTTACTAATGGATTTTTTTTGTAAATAACCATAATTTCCACATGAAAAACATGATGGAGTTGAGGTCTCTGCTATAGTCATTAATTCCCCCATGTAATACACCAATTAGGCCTGTATCATATCTGCAAAAATATACATAAGGCCGTTTGCACATAATTCATACCCATACCTAATGATAACCTCATAAACTGTTTTCCCACCATTGAAGCACACATGTTTAACTTTGAAACTTGTTGCCAGAAGAATGCCTTTGAAGAAACGAATCCCACTGCAGATGAAGTCTCATCAGTTGCTTTTATTTCTACTGTATACTTTATGAATTACCTCATCATAATTAACTCCAGCCACTGGAATTAATTACTCCAGATGATCTGGAAATCGGTCTTCTCAATTCCTCTGAAATTCGTCAAGATCATCCTGCAAAGCGGGGGAAAGGGTTTGAATAAAGCAAAAATGTCTTTGAAACACTGAATATGTTTTAGTGTTTTGTTTTTGAGAGAAGGAGAAGTAGCACAGGAAGATGACTTTAGGCATATTTTATTCCTTTTTCGTTCCATAAAATGATAGACATTAGGAGCTGAAATTGATCATAGTGAATTTCCGGTTCAACCCCTTCCTTCCATACACGTGGAAGGGAGACCCTAAAAGCTTGGGTGAATTGGCCAAGGTCCACGTGGTCATGGGCTCATGATCCAAAACCCATGTCAGGGCTCTGTTTAGCAGTAAAATAAGAAAGAAAGATAGATGGTTGATTTCACAGACTTTCTCATACAGAAACCACACATGGCACTAAGGAGTTACAGATGAGAAGGATGCACTGAAAATGAACACTTTGCTGAAAGCATACTAGGATGTTCATTTGAGGAAGCTTTCAGTTTGATTCAGCCCATCTCAACTTGGTCCCAATTGTTTTCAGATTTTCCATCACAGTCATTCTTCCCTAAATCTGTTATAATTAGAGACCATTTATATTTGATAGAACAATTCTGTGTCAGCCAACTGCAAGGAAAATTGGAAAATAGTTGATACCAGTTTACAATTTTTTAACTGTCAGAGGAGATTTTACCTTTTGAATAATGTACATACTTGTTAGTGTCAATTCTTCCAAAATGTTAGCATTCTTTCAAAACATGCTAAATTCTCTCTTAGAAAGAGTACATATGATCCAACCAGAGCAGAAACCTGTTAATCAGGGATTGGAGGCAAGGAATATCGCAGAGTATGTCACACCTTTATATAAAGCAGAAATTGGTGTAAATGGGGAATATATGAGTAAATAAAAAATAATAAAAGTAGGTTTTTAAAAATTGTTTTCCCATGTATTCTCCACAAGTTCCCGATACAACGAAATAAAGGGTGACATGGTGTGTCAGTTGAGTCTTTCCAGCAGCAGATCCTAAGACAGAGCTAGAAATGCAAGGTATTAATTGGGGATAATGCCTGTTACAGATAAAGGGGGAAAAAAACAAGAGCAATTAGAGAAAACTTTCAGACTCTGATGTAGGTCTGATGCCTGTGGAAATACGAGGGAAGGAAGGAGCGTCAGGCAGGGAGAACCTCAGCCTGTGGGGCAGCTCTGAGGAAGCCTCGATCAGTCAACAAGGGACTGCAGGACAATAAGCTCCCAGAGAGCAGTGGGAGAGATCACACTCTCCAGAGATCACAAGCCCTTCACCACTGTTTTGCTCAGTGGTCTGCTGAGGGCTGCCATGCAAGTGCTCGGCACTGGCTTAAAAGCGGAGGCAGATCCCAAGGTCACCTACGCTCAGAGGCTGTTGTCTACTCGCGCTCCTTGTAGCAGGTCTTCCCTTGAAGGGATGGCTGAGTGGTGCACCAGGATGGCTTCCACTTACAGGCATCGATTCCTTTCCAGTGTGATTGCATGAGCTGAAATTGATGACAGCCAGTCAGGTCACTGCATTGCTGCTGCCAGCTTTAATTTGGACGTGTACTCTTTCCCAATGACTTACCCAATTACTTTCATAAAGAAATTCCTTTGTGAAAAATTTCCACATCTCATCAAGTCAAAAAACATATCATAAACACTTCTGAAACCTTCTCAGGTCATGGACTGTTTCTCCACAGATGTGACCCACCCCCTCAAACCCACTGAAAGCACTAAATGAAAGTAAAAGTAACTTTGTGTTTAGAAACAACTAATTCTGACGCGTTCCCCTCTTATTCTGGAAAATGTATTCTCTCCCCTGCGTATCCATCGGACATTTACTCAACCTTGATTCTTCTCGTTGATTTTTGTCTCCCCACAGAAAAGCTTTGTCCTGCTGATTTGTTATAATCAAATTGCTCAGTGATATAAAACAGAAAATAAAGGAAGGTGAGTTTTGCTTGTTTGCTCTGGATGTATTCTGGAGCAGTTTGATTTCTGCTTCCCTCTTCCCCGGCTGGGTCTGTGTGCATGCCCTTCATTGCTGTCGGCCCTCAGGGTCCTCAGGACCTCACACAGGCCAATACACAGAGCTGGCCTGGCTCCCTGGGCCCTGTCCCCTAGGCCCCACAGGGTACTTGGTGGTGTTGAAGGCAAACTGACTCAGAAGAAATTTTTTTCCTCTTTGTCCGAATTTAAATCCATGTTATTTCCATAATTTTGAGCTATAAATGTAATGTTTTCATCTAACAGCAGAGGATTATACATTTCCAAATTTAATCTTGAGCCCTAACCTCGCCCCAGATTCTAAAATCATGTATTCCAGTATTTGCTCGACATCTCCATTTGATGGATGATTAATAGGAAAAGATATCTCAGACTTAACATGTCCAAAGCAGAACTCTTGATTTCCCCTCCCCCAAACCTGTTCCTCCTTCAGTCCTTTCCCACTTGCTAAGCAGTACCTCTACCCTCTAGTTGCTCTGGTCAAAAATTGTGGACTTGCCCTTGACTCTTCTTCCTCACCTTTGTATTCTATCCATGAATGAATCATCTCACCTCTCCCTAGAGCATTTCTAACCATGTCCACCATTTACAACCCTAGCCCAAACCACCATCAGCTCTCACCTGGGTTATTTCAAGAGTCTCCTGAGTGGTCTCCCTGCTTCTTTTGCCTCTTCAATCTATTTTCCTTTCTTGCTGCCAGAGTGGTCCTTTTAAGCATAAGATATATCATCTCACTCCCTTTACCAAAACTCTTCAAAGACTTGTCTTTTCATTCTGGATAAAATCTGAAGTCCTCGCCATGGTCTATGGTGCTTTCCATTATCTGTGCCCTGACTACTACTCTGACTGCATCTCCGGTCACTGTCGCTTTTCCCCACTCTGTTCTAGCCCTAGGACTTCCTTGCTCTTCTTTGAGTAAGTCAAGCTCACACTTACCTCAGGGTCTTTGCATCTGCTTTTCCTTCTGCCTGGGCAATCCATCCAGCTGTTTTGAGGGACATGGGCTGCTTCTGGAAGAGAAGCTCAGAGGGCTCAAAGCCAGGAGTGACTTGGCGATACACAGACACAACATAAAGTGGATTTGGGGCTTGAGTCAGCTTTCCCTAAACCTCAAAACACTGAGGAGCTCCAGCTGCCAACTGAGCCATACTAAACAATGGTGAAGAACCTCCCACTCTCTGCCCCCAAAGGAAATATTTACTGTTGGCTTTCACAAACCCAGTGCTTTACATACCTTATTCCCGTAAATCCCTACAACGATACTATGGGGTACATATGATTATTATCCATCATCGGTGTACATCTACACAGGGTTTATATGTTTCACATATGGTGAGGTTCCATGTCACACAGCCAAGGAATAAAGGCAGAGCCAAACACAGGTTGAGCCAACAACTCCAGAGTTCATGCTTTTCTCTTCCTGTCATGAATGCTCCTAGTTAAATAAGACCATTCGCTACAATCCCCACAACTTTCCATTGCCCCTTTTATGGTATTGCATCAGAATATCCCCTCACACTCCCAATCCCTCCTTAAATTCTTACTTGTACTTCCAGGACCAGCTCCAGCGATCACCTGGACCACCCTCCTCCCCACCTCAAATAAGAACGAGAGACTTTCCTCCCTATCTTCATGGCTTGTGGACATGGTCTGTGCCTCGGTTGTACCCTCATTGCTGTCAGGTGTATACGTGTCTAACTCCACCCCATCAATCCTAAGCAACTGGAGGCTAGAGCCGTATTTTCATCATATTTTTACCCCTCAACACACAGGACAGTGCCTTACACGTGTTGGATGTTCACCAATGCAGCTGCAGTTGAGTAGACTTGAGTGGAATTTGTCAAGAGGTGGATGTCATATGTGTGTAGCGTGGCTACGGGGCTACATCTAAAGCAAGTCCCAGAATTTGGAATTCCCACTTGAGGTCTTAACTGCATCCACATAATACCACTGGCGACTATAATTGGTCTAACTAGACTCATTCATCCTAAAAATAAAGAATTCTTTTTTTTTTTCTTATTGATGAAAATGTGTGAAGATTCAGGAGACCAGTTAACGTCTTAGTGACCATGGTTTTGGCCCACAGTGATCACCCATCCTGACAAAAATGATGGACACAGCTATCAAACCCCGGACATGGGCCAACACCATGGTGCACGCTGGCCACAGCCGTCCAGTCTTCAAATCACCTACCAGACCATAGGCTTCACTGCTGCCTGAGACAGGAGCTCTTAAGAATACGGACTCACAGAGAATATTAAATCTTAAAGAACTTCTGTGGTGATTGCTGAGAAGTTGACTAAAATTTGGGACTGATTTGAACATTTAAAACTAGCTTTTTCCACTTGGATGTCTATTTTTTTCTACATCTTAGAAATGGCAGATAGCTTTTCTCTTAATAACAATAAATAATCACATTTTAAAAACTGTACAAGATGGATAACTGCTCCTTAACTTGCAAGTGAAAATTAACTTCTTCATCTCAGATGTAACTGGATGGATTGCAGTATTGATTTGAGCACATTCTGTACAATTCCTAATAGCATCAACAGAGAAGGAGGGGGCTGAGGTGTGACCTCTCAGATTCTGCAGTCCCTTGACAGTGTTGAGCATTTGTCATTAACAGAGGGAACTAAGTTCCTCTACTCAGAGGGAATAGGATTTACAAAGTGTAGCACACACAAACACACTTAGAGGATAAAATGGAAGGGGAATGCCAATGATTTGTTTGTCATTTGAGATGGAGACAGGGGAGGACTGGTATCGTTTCATCTGAGTCAAGTAGCAGAAAGTCTGAATTTAAGTGCAGCTCGTTTGATTTTATTACCGAGTACACGTGGATATTAGCAGATCGGTCTCTTTTCGCCCATGCCTGCTGCCCTGTTTTTGGTCATTAGATTATTTGATTTGACACCCATCATACAAACAGGTTGTGCTGTATCAGGGCTGATAGGAGGAACAGAGGAGGAAGAAAAATTGCACAGCTGGTAGTACAGTGAACCCAAAAATATACAGCAATGTACCAGAGGGAATAGTCATCAACACGAAGTGAATAAGCACCCAGACTATCGATTACATGCTGCTCACAGAACACCAGGCGTTTCTGCCAACCCCTTTCTACTCATACACTGAACTGCAGACAGCATGCTGTACCTTGCATCATCAGTTTTGATGAATAATGCACTGATAAGCACTGCAGCCAGTATTCCGGGGAGCTGGGTAGCCAGATGTCATCTGGATCTCCAGTAGTTTGAACCCTGGTTCTCTGACAGACACTGATAAAAATCCAAGGCAAGCACTGCAGAGGGGGCAAGGCCACTGCAAGATTCTGATGAATATCATGGTGTTTGGAAAATGAATGAGAATCAGCTTTGTCATGTGCAGCATTTTGAAGCATAATTTAAACAGAGGGTTAGTTGCTAAGAGGCAACGACGGTGAGGTGAACTTCCATCTGAGACTTGTTGGGAAACCGCACACACAAAGAAAGGGCTTTTGAGAGGAAATCATTTTTAAATGATTTAAATGATTTAAAAGGCTTAAATCCACTTGGCTGCAAATGGGCCATCGTGACAAACAGATGGAACGGGTCCCCTCCACGATGGAATTCAGACGGTGGTTATGACAGATTTGAATGTCGCCTTGGCAGGAGGGGGCGTGGGATCCGATGCCCCGCCCCCCCCCACACCGTTCACGGCACAATCGAAGGATTTCAGCAGGAGTGCTGCACAGATCATGTTTTAATTCTATCATTACAGGTAAATGTTCAAAAGGATCCATTAGACACAAGGTTTCCTTCACTCAGTAACTGCAGACCTACCTCAGGTCGTTTTATGAGTGAAACCTGGAGTTCGGGCAACCATTGTCTTTGCTCTATTTAATTCTTCGTCTAGACAACAGATTTTTCTGACCCTAGATTCACAATGGTCTCTGGCTCCATCCTCAATTGCAATCGGCTTTCCTTCTCCACTCCTTTCCAGGCCGTCTCCTCCCTGCGGCTCCTCCCAACCCTGTCACACTTTTCTCCAGCAGCCTCGACTCTTCCAATATACTCAGCCTCCGCAACCCACACTGTCAGTGTCAAACGCTGATACCTGGCAAATCCATTCCCATAGCTGGAAGGACTCAATGATAAATCTCCAACGTGGAAGATTTAAGTTACAAACATTGTGAAGCTCAAGCTATTACTTTGACACTGTCCCAACTTGGACCCACTGCACCAGACTGGATCACATGAGCCGAGAACCAGAGGGCATCCTGGGTGGTCATTGCCTGGAATGTACAGACAAAAACCACACGAGCTTTGGGTGGCAACACCCCTATGAGGTCGGTCACTTCAGGCTCGGTTCTAATAGCATCATAACAGGCAAAAGTCAGATGAGGTCAAAGTAGTTTTCCAAAATCCCTAAAGTAGCCCGTAAAGTATAAGACAAATAATTTTGTATATGCAAACGTATAGTAGGATATTATAAAAGCATTTCCACGTAAAATATCCTTTTGTAATAGAGTTTCTCTCAACAAGGCAAGAAGACAACCGAAAGCAAAGCCCATACTCTCCTTTTCCTCACTCCCTGCCTGTGGTCTGAGTGGAGACAAGCTCATCTGCACTGGTGTGTTGGGGGAATTTTTGGTTTTATTTTGACCTGTTATTATTTTAAAAAATTGAAACACAGAAGAGTAGAAAGAATAGTATACTGAACATCCATGCAACATTTACTAAGTTGTGAAAGACATTAATCTTGGCATATTTGCTTTACCTTTTCTGAGAGGGGGATTGAAAATGCAAAATAAATTACAGATACTGTATTTTACCCCCAAAAAATTCAGTATCTCTTTCAAAAGGGAATTTTCCTTAATGGCCCAATTTTATTATCACACCAGCAGAATTTATAACTTCTTAATATCATCTAACATCCAGTCCGTATTCAAATTTCCTTTAGTATACTCAAAATATCTTCTATAGTTAGTTAATTTGAACTTGAATCCAGTTAAGCAACATGCATTGTATTTTCTTTCCCCTGCACTATTTAAATAGGTATTGTTTCTCTCTCTCTCTCTCCCTCTCTCTGTCTCTCTCATTAAGTGCACTTAAGTAAACTTCATTAAGTTAAAATGTGTAATATGCAATTTGTCTTAATGATAATATAAAGAACATGAAATATGTCTTAATAGAACATAGTAGAAAATTTCATGGGATAATAATGACCAAAACAATAAATGTACTTTGGGGGATTAAAAAAATATATGTTCACAAGTTCTTTGATACTCCTTCTTTCAGGAGTTGAAGGTTAATTCCCTTCCCTTTGATGTGTGGGCTGAACTTAGTGACACATTTCTAATGAATAGAGTATGGCAGATGGGATGAGATGGGCTTTTGACAGATTGCAGCTTCCATCTTGAATGTGATCTCTCTCCTCTCTCTCTGTCTTTCTCTTCTCTCTCTCCTCATATCTTTCTCAGAAACCACGTCCTGTGGACAGCCCTATCACAACTGCATTGCCTGTGCCTCAACTTCCCATTTAGAAGCACCCAAAGCCTCAAGACCCTTTTAGTCAACAGCCAGAGAATCCTTGGTTTCACAATTTCACAGCTCAGCTACAGTTACCACTCTGCTGTTGGTCTTAGAAGAGAAATCAAGAAGCAGCCCTGACATCCAGGAACTGGTCTGACACTTACAGAGAGGACTCAGCGTTGTTTGAAGCTGGCTTGGTGCTCACAGCCAGGCCATGTGTTTATATATTCTTCTGTTAAACATAGATTATCTCACAGAACCATCATCAGACAAGGTCACTTAGATAAAACAAAGCCACTTCATGCTTTTGGCTGGATACAGATGAAAGCGAGGTCACCGTGCCACCCACGAAATAACCAAACATCCCCCTGTATAGGCTAATGTGAATGACTGTTCCTTCTTTACCAACCATTACGGCTCTATCCTGACCCAGGGTGCCCTTCCTGTCATTATAGAATGACTCCTGCTTTCCATCCCGTCCAGAGTGAACTCCAGCCTCCTTAGACCCCTTCCTAAATCATCCAACCAAAGCCCAAGTCCTCTAATAGGCTCTTTCTAATCCCCTAAGACCCCCTATGGTTCCCCATGGCATGCGTTCTCCCTTCATGCAAGGAGTGATAAACCCAAACTTCAACTACACGTGTGTTCCTGGTGGTCTCTGGCTAGAAAACATTAGCATAGTAATAATTATCATTTATTTCTTCTCCAATGGGGGCACAGACCTAAGTTATTATAATTCTGGCTCTATAACATATTACTTGTATGACTTTCGCTAAGCCACAAATTTTTAATGCTTCACTCTCCCCATCTGTAAAATGGTACAATATCTTAACTAATCAGGCAGTTGTACAAATTAAATGAGGTAAGGTATATTAATCATTGATCTTACCCCCTTGCACATAGAAAATGCTCATTATATGGGTTTCCTTCTTATTTTAGTGAGGGTAAAAGAATTATTTTTATAAAAGCTAGGAAATTATTTCAAGTTTTGCCAAAATTTAAAATATCCTAGGATAGCTTATATTTGACACTCATCTAAAGAAGTGAAATTAATCTTATACATAAACACTTACTTAACCTTCCCAGGATGAAAACTTATTTCTACTTGGTGAACTGTGATGTAATTTTTCAAAGCTTTGACCTCTTTGAAATGGTATATTGGTTAAAATTATTTTGGGCTTGGAAGCTTCTTGGAGTTGTTTGTAAGGCTGAGTTGTAATAATAGATTCATTAAATGTGTCTAATTTTACCAGTGTTTGGATGTGTCAGATTGGTGTTTCCTCTAGGTAGGCAATGTGTACACTTTGGGGGCTCAAATGAAAATCCCCTGTCGTGCAGAAGCAGCCTCCCCAGGGAAGCATGTCTCGCCTCCAGGACTGACCCCCTTCAGGTGCATGTCCTTGGTGCGTTGACCACAGTCCAGGGGCTGTCATCAGCCTTGCATCCTCCAAAATTTCACCTTATCTTTATTCTAGAGACCACCTAACTTTGGGATGCTAAAGCATGCATCAAAGCTACTAACAGATTTACTTGTAAAATCTGAATTTTTATTTTTAATTTATAAGGAGAAGGTTAACTGCTAAAGAAAACTTTAATATCAATAGTGCTAAACAAGCACATATTTTCCCTATAGACAAAGCACATAGGAAATCAAATTATGAAAAGATTGGCATGGAATCAGAATGAGTGGGCATATGATTCTGAAGTTTAATAGCATTAGTTCTGATAGGGACTGCAGATGGCTATTCAAGGGAGAGACAAAGTAGCTACTTCATTGAAGAGGACACCTCCCAGGGGCAGGGCCTGGAGAGCCCTAATAAAACCTGCCCTTCTGATTGTCCTTTCTTTGTCCTTCCATTCCTGGAAAGTCATTCCTTCTTCTTTTTTTCTGTATGCAATATGGCAATTTGGAAGCAAATGAATAACCAAGAAATTTGGAGATGTCTCAACATTACATTATTTTATGTTTGCCTTGTTGAACTTTCAGGCTAAACCACAAACCTACATGTCTAGACAAGGCTGCTCTCTGAAAGGAATGGATGTCTTCTTTTGCTGTTCATCCTAAATATGAACCTGGAGAGGTTTGGGGCAGTGCTTGGAGGTGGGGACCGGCGGAGATATGGAAGGACAGAGTGAATTCTTTCAGTGGATGGCACGTGCTGTGTGGAAGATGGACTGGGAGCGAGGCACAGGGCAGCCGGCTATAAGACATGAGGATAATCCAGGTTGAGGAGATGTATCTCATTCTCCATGTTGATCTTCTGTTTGTTTTTCCTCTAAAACATCAATGAAGCCTCATGTTAAAACATATAATCTGGGACAAGATGCCAGAGTAAAGGCACCTATCAAAATCACCTATTTATTACTAAATAATAAAAAGGAAGAAATTAATCTTCATTGAAACAAGGAAATAGTCCCAGTGCCAAAGCCCAAAATACAAAATGTCCCTGCCAAATGTTGTGTCAATTGAGTTTTATTAAATTAATCAGTTGATCAAGAATAATCACATTCCCAAATACTAATCAAGTGGGTGTTTGAATAAGGAGATATGATCTAGGAGGACCAGGGCACATCCCATAGATGTGTCAGGGAGCCCTAGGAAGGCTGTAATGAAGGAGGAATTATCCTACCCATCCTTTTGATTGTCAACATCCTGGACAACTATCCAGGGGACAGTGTGAGGTGAAATGTGAGGAAGCAATGTCGTGAAAGTTAAAAAAATCAAGTGAGAGACAAGCCATCGGGAAAAGGATATAACTTATTCGACGAACGATTATTTGTAAAAGAAAATCTGGACAGAAGTTGTGAGTTATCCTACCTCATGCTCCCCTGTCCCCCTGCCTTTATCCCATCCTCAATCTCTGCCCTGCTTAGAATATTTTATAGCAAATATTAGAATCCATTCAAATATGAGCTAAGAATCAGACAGGAGACCGTATGGAACATAGGCATAGAAACTACAAAAAATAAGAAACAGAATATAAGCAAAGGGCACTAAAAGAATAACCTCAGAAAACAAATCAATCAAGGAAATGGAAGACCTAAAATACCACAATCTAAATAAAATTAGAGGGCTTCCCTGGTGGTGCAGTGGTTGAGAGTCCGCCTGCCGGTGCAGTGGACACGGGTTCGTGCCCCGGTCTGCGAGATCCCACATGCCGCGGAGCGGCTGAGTCCGTGAGCCATGGCCGTTCGGCCTGCGCTTCCAGAGCCTGTGCTCCGCAACGGGAGAGGCCACAACAGGGAAAGGCCACAATAGTGAGAGGCCTGCGTACCGCAAAAATAAATAAATAAATAAATAAAATTAGAGGTAGAATTATGTCTTTTAAAAAACAAAAGAAGAGTCAAAAGCTACAAATGTTAAGATATTATAAACTAAAACAAAGATCAACTAAAACTGAGCTGGAAGAAAAATAAGAAAGAAGTTGAAGAGAAATTTAAAAATATTACAGTGATGAAAGCCCATTAAAAGAAACAAACATAAAATAATCATGACTGGAAACTGTCATGAGCAGTATGGACGTGTTTGAGAAAAGAACACTGAAATGTACTGAAAATGCTATACTGCAGTATTCGAGGAAAGATCTAGAGAGAGAGGTGTGTGGAAGGGGGCTGTTTAAGCCCAGTCTTTCACAACCAGCGTTTCTTAAAAATGCAGAGAAAAAATGCAGAGGAAATGACTGTATTAGAGGTGTCAGGGGGTGGGTGTCAGGGCAGGTTAGAGCCTAGACTGGCTAGTTACTGGGCCAGTCAGGGTGTGGATGGACACGAGTGACCCCTGGCACCCCCAGCAGTAGCCTGGGAGAGAAAGGGGGACCACACCTAAACTTCACCTGGAGTGAGTCTGGGCTTAGGATCAAGTTGTGAATTCTTCCCCATATTTTACCCCCATTCCTTTATTCCTAAAAGTTAAGCGACACCTCATTCAATTTACATCACGGTATTTGTAAATGTTATATTATAGGAAATTGGGGCAGGGCCTGTGCCCAATATGGTACAGAATAAAACCATGATCCTCCCCTAAGGATGGGCTGACGATGGCAGGTGTAACCTCCAATGAAGTTAGCAGTCATTAGCAGATGCACTGTCCGATGAGAGACAGTCATGGAAGAGGTAAGTGCGTGGTAGCCAATGAGGAGGCCAGGGTAGAGGGATCTGGGATATGCACTCAGAGAACAGGTAAAGCAGCATCTTGGGAAGCTCCCTTGGATATGAGAATGAGTCTATTTCAGGTGACCGTCTCGCTTCATTCCACGTGCACCGATTTTGTAACTTGATTCTCAGAGCGTGATCTGATTTCCCTTGTTTCCAAGTGCTTCTGTGTATGCAGAAGCACTGATGAAAAAAATTAATACAACTGTTCAGCAGAAACAGTATATATTGGAAATCATCTGTTGTTAGGCACCCTGAAATTACTAATAAATGCCAAGTTGTATCCTGAAAAAAGGGAATGTGACATTCCCCTGCCACTCAGGTGTGTAACCTCTGAGGGCAGA
Source organism: Phocoena sinus (assembly GCF_008692025.1). Classification (NCBI taxonomy): domain Eukaryota; kingdom Metazoa; phylum Chordata; class Mammalia; order Artiodactyla; family Phocoenidae; genus Phocoena; species Phocoena sinus. Next base: position 42,227,271 of record NC_045776.1, read on the forward strand.
GTCCCCCTCTCAGGAGGAAAATATTGGGCAAGACAAGACATCTCTCAACACTATGGTTCAACAGCTCTGACTCATCCCTGAGGGCAGGGTAGAATAATTTGAGGAAGGGAAAAGAGAAAGTTTGTCTAATTCAGACCCATACTAATATTTTTAAAACGTGGATGGACCTAGAGTCTGTCATACAGAGTGAAGTAAGTCAGAAAGAGCAAAACAAATACCGTATACTAATACATATATATGGAATCTAAAAAGAAAAAAATGTTTCTGAAGAACCTAGGGGCAGGACAGGAATAAAGACACAGACATAGAGAATGGGAGGGGGAAGGGTAAGCTGGGACGAAGTGAGAGAGTGGCATGGACATATATACACTACCACATGTAAAATAGATAGCTAGTGGGAAGCAGCCACATAGCACAGGGAGATCAGCTCAGTGCTTTGTGACCACCTAGAGGGGTGGGTTAGGGAGGGTAGGAGGGACACACAAGAGGGAGGAGAGGGAGGAGATATGGGGATATATGTATACGTATAGCTGATTCACTTTGTTATAAAGCAGAAACTAACAGACCATTGTAAAGCAATTATACTCCAATAAAGAGGTTTGAAAAAACAAAACACAAATACACACCAAAAGAAAAAAATAACTAGGGAAACTTGGTAAGAAAGGAACACCTAATAGTTGGGGCCAACTTATTTTATAATAAGAAAATTTGAGGAAATCACTATAATTCTCTAGTGTTTTCTACTGGAAACTTAGGAGCCAAAATCTTTATCTTGAAAGCTCATATGTTAATATGCATTTTTAAATGTATATTTTATTTCTACATCAGGTTTCCCTCACCCCACCCACTCTTATACATTTTTTCAAAAACATTTTTATCAATACAGATATAAGAAGACTTATAGTACAAGTACAAATCATAATTGTGTACAAGTACAAATTTGTACAAGTACAAATCATAATTGTGTAGCTCAGTGAATTTATGTACAAGGAACACACCATCCAGATAGAGAAATAAATATCACCACACCCCAGAAGCCCTCCATGGACCTTTTCTTGGTACCTGTCCCTACCTTCCCCTCCAAAGGTACCTCCATCCTGACCTAGAAGACATATATTAGTTTTGCCTGATTCGCAACTTTATGTACGTGAAATGATATACGATACGTGTACCCTCTGTGTCTGACTTCTTTCGTTCAGCATTGTTTATGAGGTTTATTCATGTAATTGCATATAACAATGGTTTATTTTCACTGCTGTGAGGAATTCTATTGTGTGAATATACAAGAGTTTATGTATTTATTTTGTTTTTGCTAGACTAGTGGGTTGTTACTAATTTTGAACTGTTATGAATCAGTATTAATAATGCTGCTATAAGCATTCATACATATATAGATACATATATACTATACCTGTATGTGTATATATGAGTATATGCGTGTATGCACACATCTTTTAGTGAATATGTGTATGCATTTCTGTTGGAATGGAATTAAGTCACATGGGTATGAACATATTCAGTTTTAGTAGATACTCACAATGGCTTTCCAAAGAGGTCATCCCAATTTACCTTCCCATCAGCAGTGTATGAAAATTCCAGTAGCTCCACAGTTTAATCAACATTTCATTTCTCACTCTTTTTGATTTTCGCCTTTCTGGTATGTATGGTTATTTCACAGTAGTTTTCATTTTAATTTCCTTAATGACTAATGACGTTGGACACTTTCTCATACATGTATTATCAAATGGGTACTGTCTACTATGAAGTACGGGTTTAATTCTTTTGCCCATTTTTTCCACTGGGTTGTCTCTTTTTTTCTTCTTGATTCATGAACAATGCTTATATATTCTCGCCGGAAGTACTTTGCTGGTTATACATATTGCAAATATCTTCTCCTCTTTGGCTTAACATTTTACTATGTTGGTGATATGTTTTGATAAATTGTAATCTCATTTATCAATATTTTGCTTACTGGTTTTTTGTGTCATGTTTAAGAAATCTTTACCAACCCCAAGGTCATAAATATCTTCTTACTTGTTACCCTCGAGAAACTTTAATATGTTTTCATATTTAAGCTTATAATCCTCCTGACACTGATTTTTGTTTAAGACAGAATTTCTCAGTCTTGGTACTACTGACGTTTTGAAGAAGATGATTCTTTGCTGTTTGGGACTATACTATGCATCATAGGATGTTTAGCAGCATCCCTGATCTGTACCCACTAGATGCCAGTAACACTCGCCCACTCACTCGTGACAATAATGTCTCCAGACATTTCTGGATGTCCTTGGGGGTGGGGAGGCCAAAATCACTCCCACTGAGAATCACTGATTTATAGTATTAAATGGTGATCAAGGTGATACCCAGTCAGCCTAGCACTATTATAAGAATAACATTCTTTCTCCACAGTCTCAGGGTCACCAAATGTCACAAATCAAGAGACCACATGTTGTCAAGAGAATGTAGAGTTTTTTCTGGATTCTATTCTGTGCTCTTGGTTTAAGGGTCAACCTTTATGTCAATTTCACACTGTCTCATTATGAAGCTACCATAATTAGGTCTTGATATGTAGCACCATATGTATTCCAATTTTGTTCTTTATGATATATTTTCTCTTACTATTCCTACATCTTTGCACTTTCATATACAGTTTAGAATCAGCTTGTTGATTTCCACCCCCTATGAAAACCTACTGGAATTTTGAGTGGATTACTTTAAATTTATAAGCCAATTTGGAGAAAACTGACAATTTAGTGATATTGACTCTTGTAATTCTTAACTATAATATCTCTATTCACGTGGTTAAATCTTTAGTTTCTCTCCATGTTTTATGATTTTCAGTGTAGATTTCTTACATCTTTCCTTAGCCTTAGGTAAAGGTATTTGACTCAACACTATTGAAAATAATATCTTTTCTTTAAAACTTTTTTTTAACAGTAGTTTCTAGTATATAGGGATACAGCTGATTTTTTTATATTGAGCTTATACTAATTACCTAGATAAATTCATTTATTTATTCTAATACTTTATTTTTAAAGTATTTTATATTTTCTGAATGCTTACACTGTCCTGTAAAAAATGACAATTTTATTTCTTTTCTTTAATATTTATACTATTTTTTTCCCATTTACGTTGGCTAAAACTTTTAGTAGAAAGTTGAATAGATATGATAATAATGTGCAGTGCTGTCTTACGCTGATCTCAGCAGGGAAAGCATTTCATCTTTAATTATGATATTTAATGTAGATTTTATCAAAATAAGGAAATTTCATTTTACTCTTGGTTTGATATGAGTTTTTGTCATAAATGATGTTGAATTTTATCAGATCTTTTTATACATCCATTGCAATGATAATATAATTTTATTTTGTTATTGCTAAAATTGATTTTAAAACATTAAGCCAATCTTGTATGCCAGGAATATACTAATTTGTACTGATGTATTATTGTTTTAAGTGTCATAGAATTTAAATTGTCAATCATTTCTTTAGGATCTTTGCACCTCTGATGATGAAAAAGATAGGTCTGCAATTTTCCTGTCTTGTAAAGATTTTATCAAGTTTTGGTATCAAGGTTACTCTGGCTTATGATAGAGATACTTTGAAGTTCTGGGTGTTATCTTCTTCCAGAGAAGATTTACTCTTGCTTCTGGCAGGTAAAGACTGCAGTTCAAAAAAAAAAAGTTTATAGAGAGAAAAATATAAAGGAAAACCCAGGAGGATCCTTTGTTCTTGAAGAGACTTTTGAGAAATTCCTGTCTCACAAAGTCATACAGCTTTCTCAAACATCTGCTGGAATTATTGCTGTTGTAGTAAAAAGTAATTGAGAGGGTTTTTCTCCTATTTTTGTGTAAAAGTGATCCTATTTCTTCTGTAAGCGTAAGAAAGAATTTACTGACAAAGTCATCTTGTTCTGACATTTCTTTATGAAAAGATTTTTTTTTTTAGATTTAATGTCTTTAGTAAATATAGGACTGTTTAGCTTTTCTATTTCTTCTTACATCAGGTTTATTAAATTGTGTTTCTCAAAGGATTTGTCCATTCTATCTGAATATTCAAATTCATTACTTTAAATTTTTCTTAACATATCTTATTATATTTTTAATGTCTGAAGGCAATGTGGTAATATCTTCAATGCTATTTTGATAGTTTGAGCTTAATCTCCATTTTTTTTCTTTTGATCAATCTTGCTAGGATTTTATCAATTTTATTAGTCTTTCAAATACCCAACCTTTTGCTTCTTTGATTTCTCGATTTGTACATTTGTTTCTTGTCTGTCATCTTTATCTTCTCTGTGTTATTTACATTTTATTTGCCAATCTTTTCATAACTTCTTGAAATAGGTGCTCAGATCATTGCTTTGTAACCTTTCCTCTTTTCTATAGTATGAATTTAAGACTAAAATTTCCCTCTCATCACAGCTTTAGCTGCAATCCACAAGTTTTAATATATCATATTTGTATTATCAAGTTTAAAATGTTTTCTAATTTCCACTTTAAGTATTTCCTTGTGAATTATCAAAGGGAATTTTAAAATTTCTAAACAATTGGAGATTTTCTTATTTTAAAACAACTTTATTGAGGTATACTTGATATACAAAAAATGGGCATATTTAATGTAAATAATTTAGTGAGTTTGGATCTATGTACACACCCATGAAATCATCATCACAATCAAGGTTATAAATATAATCAACTACCTCCAAAAGTTTCCTGCTGTCCTTTGCTTTTTTGTTTCTGTAGTAAGAACACTTAACGTTAGATCTACACTCTTAACAAATTTTAAGTGTATGATACTTAAGTGTTAACTATAGAATATATTCTATATATATTCAGACTTTTCAATTTAATTGAGTTCTTTATGGCTCAACATATGTTCCATTTTGGTAAATGTTCTACATGAACTTAAAAAAAAGTATATTCTACAGTTGCTTTGAGCTGTGTTCTATTTAAGTCAACTAGGTTAAGAGTGTTAATTGTGTTAGTCAAACTTTCTATATCTTCACTAAGTTTTCTTCATGCTTGCTCTCTCAGTTATTAAAAGAAATGTGTTTGAATCTATCTCTATGATTATAGAAGTGCCAATTTCTCCTTTTAATTTTGTTAAGTTGGTTTTACCTAGTTTGAGACTTTGCCATCTGACACATACAAATTGGAACTCTTATATCTTCCTGGTGAATTTGATCCTCTCATCGTGAAATCTCCCTAGTACATTTATCCTAAAGTCCGCTTTGTCTGATATTAATATAGCAACTCTACCTTTTTTTTTCTTTTTGGTTAACTGGCACAGTATTATAATCACAGTTATTTTAAAGTCCATGTCCTGAATTCTCATTATCTGAATCACCTGTCAGTCTTTCTATTTTGCTTATTGTTTCCGCTTGGTTTTCTGCAACTTGGTGTTTTCCCCTGGTATTTTCCTTCTTGGCAATTTGTCGTTCTTGTCGTGGAATACCAGACATTGTGCATGATAGCTTGAAACTCTGAATGATGTCATCTCCTGAACAAATGATTTACGTTTGCTTCTGGTAAGCAGTGAGACTAGGGGTGGTTACACTAATCCAAGTTCGGATGGAGCTGAATTGAAGCTGAATTTCTATTTTTGTGAAAGCTAAATTTTTTTACCTCTACTGACAGAGTGTAGACTTAAGGGGTCTCAACTGAAAAACTAGCATGTTTCCTAGGTCCTGCTTTCTTGGTGAGCCCTGAATTTTAATTTTGTTTCCCCAGGACCACAAGACTGCTGAAAGTCTACTTGGCTTCCCATCCTCTTAGCTGAAGGTTTCTTCTTGGCTTTTTAACTTCTTAGTTGATGCTCATAAATTAGGAAATGTCACTTCTCTTCAGGACTTTGCTCAAGCTCTGGCTTCCCTCATAGCCCTGGACTCTAATTTTCATCTCCTCAGCGTTGTAAAACTGCCAGAAATTCTGCTCAGTTTCTCAGCTCTCAAGCCCACTGCACCTATGGATTGGCATATGCACTGAGAGGAAATGTATTAGCACAAAATATTGGGATAACCTTGAGGCACTTCCTTCTGCCTGAGTTAGTGGTCCCTCAAGTAATGACAACCTTGGTAGCTAACCCTAGCCCTAACAATAACTCTAACCCTCCAATCGGGGATTACTCCCTCCAATCAGAGATTTTTAAAGCTCCTTCCAGCCTTTCTACTTGTACCTGGAGGAGGGCTATTTTATTACAACATAGTCTGTTATAACCAGAGGCAGAAATACCACTCACACCCTTTTGAAATAACATTCCTTTAGAAAACTTCCAGTCCCCTTTAGCTGTGCTGAGGGGAGTGAAAAATACAAGATTGTTCTGTTTTTTTCAAGAGTATTGCAGAATACTCCCAAGTCTGGCTTAGATGATGAAAAATTTGGTTCAAGTGAGAAAAATCGAAAGGGAATTTCTTAAGGGAAACTTAAGCGTCAATGTTATAGCCATCTCTTTCCATCTAGAGATTTTCCTTCTAAAGCATAATGAGTATTAGAAAATACATAACTAGCACATAATGCCTCTGATTTTACAGGTATCATTGCTGAGGATTGAAACTGGTAATTCTGTCATAATCCACTTCAGGCAGACCTCATAAATTATATATGTAGGGATTGGGAGCCATAGATGTGGCATTGTGAAGGTGGTACACAAGGATACTTTACACCAAACAAAAAATTTTGTGATTCCGAGGACACTTCTTCAACTTTCTTTTTTCCACACCTTGCCTCTGCCTGGAGTGCTCCTTTCAAACCAATAGGACTGCATTAACCTGTTTGCCCTACTGCAAGCTCCAGTCCAAAGGCAAATGCTAGAGCTTCTTGGCTTCTCCAAACACCTAATTCACATTTCCTGTACTGCTTTTATGGAACTTGCATCTGTTTTACTAACACTGTATTTGTTAATGAATGTTTTCTTCCACTCAGAATTAAATCTCATTGATGGAAGAGACTGAAATGTTTTCATCTTTGTTTCCCCTGAAGTACTTTGAGTTTATAAATAGTTGTTGGCAAAATAATTATGTTGAAAAGCCTAACTATAATGAACAGCCATATGGCATTCAATGTAAACCAAAGAACCAGAATAATTCTCTCTACTTGCAGTTGGTAATTCAATATACCAAAATGTAAATGATAAATAATAAAAATAAAGGTGAATTATAATCACAGTACAACTGTGGGGTGTGTGCGTGTGTGTGTGTGTGTGTATGTGTGTTGGTGGAAACATTATCTTTTTCAGCTAAGGAAGGACAGCCAATTGTTGATCATTAATCCCAACAAATTCATGCTTCATTTGTAATTAGCTATGTGTATTTGCATAAAAACAATTCAAGTAAAATCAACAAACATCATGTTTGAGTTCCTACAATATAAGACACTGTGTTGTATATTCTGAGAACCACAAAGAAATATACTATATTAATCCTGCCCTCAAGGCGGAATATTCTGAGGAGTTAAGACAGTAACACATTAAACATTAAAATATTGATAAAAGAATTTTTAAAACCACAGTTGAAGAGATGTCACCAAATAATACATGATTAATTGCCTAATGAATTGTAGAGGCAATCACTGCTTTAGGAATTGGGGACAGGGTGAGCCCTTTCTGGGGGGCTGGGGGGGAACAGTAGACAGGGCCACCATTCGTGGAAGAACATTTGTGTTCTGCATGAAAAGCCCAGGTGGATTGGGGGCGGGGCAGCTGAAATCCAACCCAGCTCTGCTCACCAAGCCCTCTGACCTCCTGCAGCCTGCTTCGGAACAGAGAGGAGAGGCCTTTTTATAGCAATTCACACAGAGATATGGTAAGTGCCAGGAGGCTCTAATTGAGTGGAATTTTACAAAAGGTGTAAGCTTTGAACACGTCTTGCAGTATGAGTGTACTTTGCTGTAATTCCAGCAGATGAAAAGTATCAAGGATATGTTTGGGGACCACTTGTGGGGGTTGGGGCAGTATTTTGAGCTAAGGAAACGTATGGGGAAGATGTATGTACTCCAGGCTAAAAAGTATAGGATTTATTTTCTAGCTACTCAGAGCCAACAAATATTTATGAACAGGTTACAAGTGGTTGCTGTTTTAGTAACATTTATCTAATGCAGTATTAAGTAAACTGGAGAAGTGAGAGAAGAGTCAGGGCATCTTTTTGGGGCATCATTGTAATTGTCCAGGCACGATGTGATGAGGGTCTTGTCTAGGGCAGTGGCAACGGTAAGAGAAAGAAAAATCTAAGAGAAATGCAAGAAAAAAATGCAAGAGTATTGGGAGGCTAAGATAAATAGGAGGAGAAAAAAATCTTATTTTATAATAAAAGTATATTAGTTATTAAATGCAATATTTCTTCTTTAAGTTTAATATTCCTTTTCTGATCTTGAATCTTGATGTTTTTCTTACAGGAATTTCACTAACCCTCAAAAAAATCTTCAAAAATCATATTAAAATTGTATTTACATCTTGAGACTAAAGTAACGAGGTCCCACAGTGTCTTGAGATTGCTAAAAGTATAGCTTTGGAGCTAGACTTCCTAAGTTGTATTGCAGATCAGCACTTACTCCTTATATGAACTTGGAAAAGTTACTTGATTTCTCAGTATCTCAAATGTATCATCTCTAAAATGGGGACAATAACAGTATCACCTCTAGTATCGCCTCATAGTATTGTTGTGAGGAATGAAACAGCACCTGGAACATACTGTTACTTCTCATTGAGGTTACTCTTATTCTTTCTTGTGTTTCTTAGGCCATATCAGCCTGGGGTTAATAAAATAGTCATAAAAGCTACAAAACAGTATTTCTCCAACTCCACACCACCTGCTTTTCAGGAATTTTACCCTCTCTGCTCAAGCTACCAAATAGTTCTGGAAATTGCCAGGTAATGTCTCATTGGGCTATCAGGATGCCCAGTCCTCCCCCTTTCTCAAAGGCTTATAATGTTATAATGGCATTACCTCCAGCTTCACTGCTACCCATCAGAAGCTCTGCCATCACTGATGCCAATACATGTGACAGTGTTTCCAGTCTCCAAGTTTGAGAGCTCTAAAAGGACACTGAGACGCCGCTGTTATCACAGCCACCACCGTCAGCCCCACTGTGCTGCTCTCTCCAGCGCTGCCACTTCTAGGACAGTACAGCTTCTCCTCCTTCACCATATGGCAGTCAACACCACGGCCACTGATGTCAATGCTACTTATACCCTGTGTTTTTATCATCCCTTAGAAGTGGAGAAATTGCACGTTTTATTTTCCCTTGGTCTTCTTTTTCCATGTCCCTCAACCCTAAGGACTCAGGTTTATGTCCTGGTGGCCAGCCTACTGGACCCTTCACGTGCCAAGCACAATTGCCGTATTAGGATTTTCTCCTCTGACTTGAAATTTACCGTTTGCCCTTGAGCCTCCTCAGGAGGGTTCTTTCCTAAGAGTTAGCTGATCCTAGAGGGCAACAGCCCAGCTTTTGGCAGCTCTATCTTCAGAGGCATGTCAAAATCTTGGTAAACGCTATACGGGCTCAAGTTGGGATTCCTGGTCCAGTTGGTTAAAAAAAAAAAAAATGTCATGCCACATAGAAAGGCCACTTTTCTAAACAAGAGTTGAATTCATAAAAACAGTTATTAATGTGAGGAGATATGTTTTCCTATAACAGAAAACTAGGAAATGAGCAGGAAAAAAATGGGGAGGCTTTAGAGAAATAAAAGTAGTCAATGTGATGTAATTTCAATCCCCTGACAATGACTGATAGATCACAGGAATGGAATCAGATGGATGCTTGTCTCTGAGTGCATTGCAAAAATGTTCCCTCACATAGCCTGTGAAGCAATCAACAGGACCAGGGGCTGTTCTGGACTCAGTCCAAGGAAATGAAAATAGGTGAAATGAATACTGCAACATGGAAGCTAATAAACCCCTAGGGGAAAGTTATCATAATATCATGAGATTGGAGCATACTTCTGAGAATATTTGTGAAGGGTAATAGAAATATAAAAATATTGGAAATGTGGAATGGGTTTAAAAAAAAAGTTGATTGGGATCAACGGTTGTGTACTATAATGGACAGGTGTACAGTGTTGAGGAAGAGCAAGTGACATTTGCTCTCCTGAAATTCAATTCTAAGGACAGAAGTTAATGTAGTCTCATAAAAATGTAGTAATGGAAATCCAAAACAACTTCATTATTTAAAAATGCTATCAGCTTTGATATGGGATTGGAGTCTGGAGATTAAAAAGAATGAGAGAAGTCACAAGCAAAGTTCAAAGATATATTTTAAAATGTAGTTTCAAAGGAAGCTGTATAGGATTGCAGAAAGAGCAGGGATTTTGGATATGACTGTCCTAAATTCACGATGCTAAGCAAGTCACTTCTCTCATTTCCTATCTAAAGTATGTACAATAATATCTACTTTGTTTTTTTTTTTTTTTTTTTTTTTTTTTGCGGTACGCGGGCCTCTCACTGCTGTGGCCTCTCCCGTTGTGAAGCACAGGCTCCGGACGCGCAGGCTCAGCGGCCATGGCTCACGGGCCCAGCCGCTCCGCGGCATGCGGGATCTTCCCGGATCGGGGCACGAACCCATGTACCCTGCATCGGCAGGCGGACTCAACCACTGCGCCACCAGGGAAGCCCCAATAATATCTACTTTAATGGAACTATTGCTCATAGAAAGTCAGATCAGTCGTGTGAAAGCACTTGCATGGCACACAGCATTGGGTAGCTGCTCAATAAACATCACCTCCCCTCCCTTGATCCCCCTTCGTTTCCATGACCAACAGTGTATCAGACATTAGTGGTCCCTTCTCGCTTTCTTCTTACTCCTACCAAGATAATAGTATCTCCATTGCCAGGTCAACTCTTAAAATCTGATGGGCCAGTGGGAAAGATGGAGGAGTAGAAACGGACTTGAGAAATCTTGAGAGAATAAAACATATACACAAATTGCATTATAGGAAGTGCTTTTCACCAGCTGGTAGACACTAATCCAGCTTAGGGTAGCTCTAAAATACAAAATAAGATCATCAGTGGATTGGCCTTTTTTTTTTTTTTTTTTTTTTCCCCAGTGTATAATGGAGAAAATACAGGCATTAGATGGGTAAGACCAAATGATTTCTAATTCTCTTTCAAGCCATTTCTTCTGATTCCAGCCAGACTGACGTGTTCTTACTAATCTGGCATCCAGGGAGTAGGGTTGGTAAACCATGTTCGCCTCCCCAGATCTGTGCCCTTAAAATGTAGGCAGCGTCCCCATGGGTGCTAACAAAATTGTATATTTTTAATATGAAGGCTCTGTCGAAGCTTACAAAAGGACATACAAAATGAAATCAAGAGAACACTATCTGCTATTTTTACCATGCTCAGCTTAAGGGGTATAACCCAAATGTAACTTTCTTTTGATCTCCCCTCCCTCTTTAAAATGTACGTAATGGGGGAAAGTTTCCCCCGCCATTAAATTCCCTCTTCAAATCATCCCTTTACTTTTGTGTTTACTATTTAGAAATAGATGCTTTTTAATTCACCTTAGGTTCAAAACAGTCTCAAATCAAGAGTCAGATGCTCATCGCTGGTAATTAGAAAAATTCTGAACTAGATTTAAATTCTCTCCCGTCCACCAGCTGGGCCAGTTTCAGGAGAGCTGCCTGCCACCTAGAGGGCAGGACATTCTTCTTCTTTGTCCAGAATCGCTCTTCTACCCCTCCTACCCTGCTCATTGGCTATGGTTTCTAACCCCTCCTGGGGTTAGAAAGCAGAAAGGTGGCAGGGAAGTTTCTTTCATGAATTGGTATTGCTATAATCTGACTTTATGCTACTTTATGCTACCTGCGTCTGGAAGATGTCTAAGCTCACTCCTTCTCTCATGGAGGTTATAGTAGCTAAATTTGGCAAGTCCCCTACCAGTCCCCTCCAACTCTATCTCTAGTTTATGCTTCACCTTGAACTGCCCTCCCCTAATGCCCCACCTGGGCCCCAGTTCTCAGACGGTCCATTCTACAGAGATTTTTCTCTGCTGGAGTCCCATTGCCTCTTCTAGGCCAGTTTCTTTTCCAAGACATAAAATGGCTTCAGGTCATTTGTACATCAAATCTCTCTCTGATCCCTGGGGCTTGCCTCTTTGAACTTCTGGCAAGAGAGAGAAGTTACTTTCTGGATGCAACAGAAACAACTCTGTTCAGTTGCTCAACCATCTTTCTAACACATCTTGTCTACTCCCTGATTTCCTGGGCTGAAGTCAGACTCTGTCCACTCTGGGCTCAAAATCAGAGGAAGGATAACCAGCTCACCAAGTGATCCTTGACAGTCTTCCTCACTCTGTGTGAGGACAGGTATGTCTCCAGCCGCCTTCCCTTAGGGGAAGAGGAGGCTGTCAATGCAGTGTTCCCTGAGAAACAGTCCTCAAAGTGCTCTCTCCTGTCCTCTGTCTTAATACTGTTACATTCTCCATGTGCGTCAGTGTCCCCCTAGTGTCAAGCTCCAAATCTGTGAAACCAGCTCTTAACCTCCTGTTTTATTTGATCCAGCACCTCACTTTGCTGTGCCACATCTATTGTCTCGTGAAAACTTGGTCAAAAATTTTAACATCCTATTACATATACGCACACCAATTTTTTTTAAAAAAAAACACTGGATATAGGAAAATCCACCATATTAGTATTAGGGTAATATTGCACCAAAGTATGGGAAGTTATTCAGCTACACCTGAAGTATTGAGGTTTCCACTGAGGAAATGGAATTTCCTCAATTCCACTGAGGTATTCGTTCATTCATTTATTCCATATCAATTGAACATATATCATGTGCAGGCACTGTGCTAGGCTCTGAAACCACAGCAGTGACCAAAAAGGGTTGTGGCTCCTGACAGTGGACTGTACAGTCTATAAGGAAGGTGTCTGTCATTTGCCCTCCTTATTTTTCAAGTAAAGGCTTTATTAAGCTCTTGTACTCTTTATTAAGCTCTTGTACCACATCATTTTCTTGTGTCGGCCTGTATGAGGCAATTAAGTCAACGTATATATGAGACAACCAGTTCTTGCCAAAAAGTAACTGGAGTATATGATATGAGCTTGTTACCTAAAGTCCTTGCCAAGGTTTTGTGTTATTGAAACCTGAAAGTTCACTTAATCAGAAGCACTTCTTGGTAGAGCACCATGGGTCAGTAGGTGAAGCAATGGCATGGGAAGGACTCTGGGAACATGAATTTTAATTTTGTTCTGCCACTGACTGTGACCTTGATCAAGTCCCCAGACGTGTATCTCAGTTTCCCTGCTGTAAGAGCAGGAGGGGGCTGATAATAAAGTTGGCTGAGTGTTGTGCTCTGCTTGCTTTACATCTAGAGAAGACAAGTTAGCACTGAGTATCTGTTTCATGTGTATTAAAACAGAGCTACAAAAAAAAAAAGTCAGAAGATGATTCTAGATTCATATAGTGAATGAGAAGCCAACCAAAAGTTGGAACTGAGAGTCTGTAACTCCCCGATCTCCTAGCTTGGTGATGCTCTTGGCAATGTTAAAAATGAGTTCAGGTTTTAGTGCTTCAGTTTTCATTTCCTTTCCACTGTCTTCCACAGAAAGTTTCCATCCTCAGTCCTTCCTATCCTTTAGTGAAAGAAATATATAAGCTGCCTCTTGAAGTCATATTTTTTTACTATGTGGTCTAAGGATGACATGAGCTAAGGGAAACAGAACATGTACTGCAGCCCTGCTGTGAGCCAGACACTGCTGAGCACTAAGTATATAAAATAATATAATCCATCAAGGGTCATGGTACTTGAGGGCTTACTATATGCCAAGTATTTTACGCGGAATTTTTTAAATTATGAAAGCAACTTCCATATTGTAACAAACAGCCATTTTACAGATATTGAAACTATGACTCAAAGTTGCTAAACATCTTCTCCAAAGTCAAGCAGTAAGTGGAGGAGAGGAAATTTCACCCAAAGCTTCTAACTCCAGAGTCCACATTCTTAACCACCAACTCACTCTGCCTTCCAAAGATGAATAAGATTAGATAGAACCTCTTGTGAAGAGGCTCACGGATGAGTGGAGGAGAAAGATTCATGAATAACTGCTACGAAAGTACATAGAAATGTGAAATTAAATCTGTTCAGAGCTGAAGCAAATGGGTGCATGAGAAAGTGTTGCAAGGGAGACAATATCTGAACTTGAAGGAAGCAAATGAGGGATTAGAAGTAGGCATTCCAGAGATGACAGCATGGGGCTAAGATACTGTAAGATGTGTTGAGGAAGGAAATCTGCACTGTTGAGTGTGGCTTGAACATAGTACAACTGGCTCCTTCCTTCCTAAGTGTCCATCCACTCTTAGACCTTGCAATGCCTGCACCAATCCTGAAAGGAGACGTAAGACTTCTCACTACTCTGCCCTTCAACCCAAAGCCCGTGGGGTGGGGAAAATCTACAACTGTAAAGATATTGCCAACTCCACATCAAGCACTGAGAAAATGCTCATGGAACCAGTTTACTACAGCTCCATTGTCCCCCAAGTAAAAGCATAAAATTCTGAGATAACCTTCGTTAATCAATAGATGAATGGATTTTGTTATTTTGTCTGATTGTGGAGCCAGTCACAGACTAATGGTAGCTTTTAGGACAATGGCCTTTTGTCACCAGGATCCAAGTTAATCTCACACTCCATGTGACACTAACATATAGGCAATATAAATAAGTTAGGGTTCAGAATTGGGTTTGAGTGATGCTATTGGAGATCTGGCAGTGGGAAGGAATAAGCAGCAAGGATGAGAATGCAAGCAAACATGATGGAAAAGGAGAAAGTCACGTTCAAAAATATTTCTCAAGAGCTTGTGAAAATGCAGGCTCAGATCTAGGCTAGAAAGCAAGGCTCTTGCCCTTTATTTGATGTTATTTTAATATTTTAAAGAAAGTGTTATGGAAGCCCAGTATGAACAGGGAAGAAAATTGATTTTTTTCCTTTGTAATGGTATCCATCAGTTTCTGCCTCAGAATTCTTCCACATATGGTTGTTTTTTTCCATAACAACTCACGGGGAGTAGTTAAAATAATATTTAAATTAAAATATTTTCTAAACTACTCCACAGTTGAAAATCCATTATTTTAAGTCCTAACCACACACACACAAGAAAACCTTATTAACTTTATTTCCATATAGGAAATACACAGAATCCTTTAAGAACTCATTTCTGTGTGGTGTTGGGGTAGGTGGCAATGTAAAATGTTTGCCCCGTGATGAGTCATACTTAGAACAAGATAGAGAAGGATTTAGATTTGCTCTCCCTAGACTTACAGTCCAACTCCTGGACCTTCAATCAATGTTACTAGATGGGCAACTCTGAGTGTGAGCTTAGAAAGATTTTATACGGGGTTTTTAAATATATTATAAATATGTATTTTATATAGGATATTTCAATATAGTTCCTCATAAGTATTATTGCTGCTTATCAGGCCTAATAAACAAAACAAGCAAAGACTTCCTGAAAGGAGATTGAGTCACTGGGAAGAAAAAAATCAATGGGAATAGTCAAGCTATTAACTTTGTAGAATATAATATTGCATTCTGAAAGGGAAAAGATAAAATTCCTGGATAAAAAATCCAGGTCGGTATTAATGAGGATTGTGATAATAAAAATAATGTCAACAAATAATAATTTTGCCTCTATTATTTTTCAGCGTTGAATATTTTGCACCCTGAAATAGGTGTCATTCTTATTTTACACTTAAAGAAACCATGGCTTTGCGAGGTTTAGTATAGGAATATATAAACTCAGAAATCCAGATTCGCCAACAACTTTCCAACACTGTATTTTAATACTCTCGCAAAATACTTAGTTCTCTGCCCTATCCTTCATCTAATCTAGAGACTGTCTTCTTGCAGACTCAGACATGCCTGTCCCTCTAACCAGCTCTAGTCTTAGTTCAGAGCCATGTGAAGGGCTGAGAGCCACAGGACCATTCAACATCAAACTCATGCTTTCTGTTTATATCCTATGCCTATTATTCAGACCTTTTGAATGGCTCCTAATCTCTTGTTGTTGAGGGGTTTTGACCTGGACTCATGACCCCATGTTGCCAAAAACTTCTTTTTTCACCCCCTGACCTTGTGTGTTCCGGAATCCTAACCTCAGTATCTGATCCCTAACGCCTGTCTCCCTGGTTTCTGGTCCTCTTACTTGCAAATCTCTCCCTCAGCTGACCTCTCTGGAATTAATCAACAATCCACCTGCCAGTACCTTTTGTGCCTACCCAAACTCCCAATCCTGGCCCCTCTGGCTTTACCTCTGGTCCATTGTCTCCCAAACACTATTAGAGCATGCTTTGAAGAAATGGTCTGATTTTCAAAGAAGCAAAATCAGTATAAAGCTTTACAAAACATAAGCCTTGAAAATGAACGCATCTACAAAATCTCAATACTGAAGAGATTGACATGCTGATCACGTGTCAACAGACCATGGCACCAGTTATGAGTCAAAATTGGAAGGTGAACAGAGTAAAACAGAGACTTGAACTTCGTTCCATTTTAGATCCCACACAACGTGCAGTATAATGCCTGACACTAGTTAGCCCTCATACATATACGTTGAATTAACTAATTGACTGACTAATGCTTAATGAATTGACTGCAAACGGCCTTTTGATCTCTTGGCCCCCTAAGAGGATCTTTGGCACTTTGATTAGCAATGCATGTCTATAACCATCTATATCAGTTTCCCTTCCCTGTGCTGTCAGGATTTTAGAAGCCAAGAAAAGACTGAAATCTGTCTTGTGGTCTGGCATTCATCTGCAGTTCCTGAAAAGAAGTGAAAATTAAATAATAAAGTCAGGCGAAGAGAGTAACACACTAGTCCATGTTGTTCAGACCTATTCTCACACACACACACACACACACACACACACACATACAGTCTTTCAAGGTATATCTATATCTGGACATGTTAAAGTGAATGACAACTCAGGGCAGCATTAAAAGAGAACATACGCTTGGAAACAAATGGAAAATAACATTGGGACTTTGAAAATGATGGGGGTGTCCCTGAGGGTTTCAAAATGGACGGCCTTCCCTTCTGCTTGAACAAAAATACCACATAACCGAACAAAGAGCTGAGGGGCCATGTTCCATCCTGAGAGCTCCCCACGTGTTTGCATTGGTGAGGTAAGCAACTACAGAGGAGGGGACTTAAAAGAAGACTTTGTATTGCTTGTGGAGCCTTTCAAGCAGAGCAAGGGTGGAATTCCATCTGTTCAGTTCGGTTCAGTGAGCCGGTTCACTTTTAATGGTTCACTGGGTTGTGACACCTAGTAGAAATTACAACCAATGTTTGAAAAAAACCTTTAGTGATCATTTATGAAACTGTGTAGTAGCATTTGTGAAAGTTTAAAGTTTTCAGCTCCTTGTGTGTCTAATCTGTTTCCAGGGCATTTCTCTCCTGGTGGAAAAAAAAAATAGAGTTAGAAAATGGCCACCGAAAAAGAGGAATGTATTTGTTGAGCTCTGCTTTGCACACTGGCTTCATTTGTGCGTGATTTCAGACAAACACAGGAAGTTACCAAGCTTTCACTCAAGGTTTGCATTCACCTAACCATGAGCGTTTAACACGTAGAAAGAGCTATGAATGCCTTACAGTCTTTGCAGCAGCCTAGCAGATACTTTACCTTGAGGAACAGGTAGAATTCCACTCTGCTCGCTTGAGTGACTCGCTGAACAATACCAAGTTATTAAGTTTTTCAGCAGCGAGAAGGTGATGGGGGAGGGAGCTCCATCTGATATCTGCTCAGAGGCATCTTACAAAAAGCCCATGTGCTTGCATGGAAGACCTCTGTAGGAGGCCAAGTACTGATCAGCAATGATTATGGTCTCAGTCAGATCATCATTTTCACTCACCTAGAGGAGAAAAAATAAGGTGCAATGATACAACGAGGTAAAGTGATGGATGGTTATTTGCGGTATGTTTTGCAAACAGCATGTTGGGCGTGATGAAGAGGAAACCTTGTAAGAAGTTCAACAAATAACAAGATATTCCCACTATGCTTTGGGAAAGCCACCTCAAAACAGCCAGACCTATTTCTCACAGGGTAAAGGAAGCATGCAATACATTGGGAGGGAAAAAAGAGAAAGAGAGAGGAATGCTTAAGGAGGATTTCCACTGCATGCACTGGGGATCTGAAAGGAATGGAAGTAAATCTCTAAAACAGAAATCTAAGGTAGGAGAAAATGCAAGAGAAATTGACCACATCAGGCACCAAGTCCGGCTGATTATGTCTTCATCATCGAATGCCACATCGAATGTTTTTGTTTTATCGTGCATCATACATCGTTTCAGTTCACTCCAACATTTTCATCTGACCATCACTCAGGAAAGGAGGGGTATGTAAGGCAAAATGGACAAGACACCCTGGGTCTCAACAGTAAAGAGCTTCTTCTTGTAAATATTTTATCAGATAAAAGGATCCAGATATTTTGTCAACCAAGGAACAAATACCATTCAAAAATAGAGAACTCTTTTAAGTGGTGCTTTAGCCGTTTTTTACTTCCTATATGTCTCTGGGATTATGGCATTTATTGTGCAGCTCAATTTACCATATTACTCATCCTAAGACTGCCCCTGGGAACTGTGCTGTTGTCTTTCTTCACCATCACTTCCAGTATCATCATCACCACATCAAAGCAGGTAGGGCAGAGAAATGTCACTGCAAAGAAACAATCTGATGGGAACTTTGCTTTTCTAAGATCTCCACATTTCTGATGAAAGCCCGTGCTCTAGACTTTTTGGCGGCTGGTTGTTGGATGTTTTCGTCTTGGCTGTGTCCACGTGCAAATGCAGACAAATGTCTGGCTCTAACTCTCTTAACTGCCCTCATCTTCCATCAGTGACTGGATGGCTAATTTTAAACATTTAGGAAGGTGGGTCAACAGCATGATCTCCAATAGTATTTAGAGCAATATTTCAGCTTATTTTCTCTTTACTAATCTTCCTTTCCAAATCTTCTCATTTCAAACAGTGAACTTTTCCAGCAAATTAGTTTTAATCAGGTGAAAACTGGGTGACCTAGGAAGCAGCTAATAGGGCAACTCTGTGCACTTTACATATCTACTTTTTTTAAAAAAAATAATAAATTTATTTATTTTTGGCTGCGTTGGGTCTTCATTGCTGTGCACGGGCTTTCTCTAGTTGCCGCAAATGGGGGCTATTCTTTGTTGCGGTGCACGGGCTTCTCATTGCAGTGGCTTCTCTTGTTGCAGAACACAGGCTCTAGGAGCATAGGTTTCAGTAGTTGTGGCACGCGGGCTCAGTAGCTGTGGCACACGGGCTTAGCTGCTCCGCAACATGTGGGATCTTCCCGGACCAGGGCTCAAACCCGTGTCCCCTGAATTGGCAGGCAGATTCTTAACCACTGCACCACCAGGGAAGTCCCTCTACTCTTTTTCTTTTAGAAGAAAAAAATGTTCTAAAATGCTTTGTGTGTTAATCACCCCAACAAAAGTCAGTACCAAAAACTCCCTATAATTAGGACTGAATTTTTATGAAAATCTATAACAAAAGGAAATGCTTCTCTCTAGAAATAAATATGGAAATAAAAAGAGAAAACTAACAAATATTAATTTTTGCAAAACAAAATGCCTCTGAGTCTCCGGAAAGTACATCAGCTATTTGTGTGTCTGTGGGTTAAATCTTTGTTTGAAACTGCTTCAGAAGCAAACCTGGGTGGCATTTAGAAATCGCAGCATGATTAAAGGTTGCTGGCATGCTTTACAAAAAGGGAAGAAGAAAAAGAGGAAGGTCAGGCCTCACTAACTTCTTGGAATTTCTGGAAGACACAACTGACCGTGAAGACGGGAGAAGAGAATGAACACTCTATTCTTTGCCCTTTTTTTTAAAAGAAAGCTTTTGATAGTGGTCTCTGTTAGATACTGTGAAACATCGTAAAACAGGTAAACTCATTAGGGGCGTGGGGAAGAGTTTAGAAAATGTCCGGTCGGTCCCTGAAAAATGGGTCCATTTGTCCGTTTAAAAGGTAACAAATCTCAAAACATGCATGAAAACCAATAAAATAAGGAAAGAAAATTGGCATTTATTGGACACCTACTGTGTTCCAGGCATGTCACACGCTTGCTCTCACCGAATCTTCACTCAACCCTGCGAGGGAGGTACAATTGTCCTCATTTACTACATGAGGAGGTTGATGCTACATGAGATTAAGTAGATCTCCTCAAGTCACCCAGCTGGTAAGTGAGTGGGAGAACAGGGATTCAAACCCAGGTCTAGCTGGCAGCAGGCCTGCCACCACCCTACATGGACTCCTGGGGAAACTAATGTTGGTGTTTCTGGCCCTCTCATCCTTCAGCTCCCTTCCCCATGGCAGGGACCTCTGCCAGCCTCTCCTTCTGGATCCCTGCTGAACAGATCCTGGAGCCCTTCATTCACAGTAGGATACAAACGCTCTTTTACCACATTGAAGGTATTTGCATTTTCCCCCATGTTTTCAACCTGAAACTGAAGGGATTTTGTTCTAAGAGGAAATGCGGACATCTGCAGGGAGTGACAAAAAGAGAGGCTTTCTGACTCCTTGTGACCTACTCCTGGCTCAGCTCGAGGCTTCCCTTGCTCATGGATACCTTTAAATATGAGTGTGTGCGATGCGCCGTGCAGAGTTCAGTAACATCTTTCGGCTACCTAGCTGACATTTTGGTGCTTAATAAAAAGGGACAGAGCGTGGGGGAGTCAATTACAATAAGGGTACTGAACCTCGCTGGGAAGGAAGGAGAAAAACAAAAGAATAAAGTGGCTAGAATTGAAGGAAAAGTGTAACACGTGCGTTATAGTTACAATTATATTGGTTCTTAGCATAAGCATTGTCCCTACAGTTATGGAATGCCTTTTTTTGTGTGTGTGTGGTACGCGGGCCTCTCACTGCTGTGGCCTCTCCCATTGCGGAGCACAGGCTCCGGACGCGCAGGCTCAGCGGCCACAGCTCACGGGCCCAGCCGCTCTGCGGCATGTGGGATCTTCCCGGACCGGGGCACGAACCCGTGTCCCCTGCATCGGCAGGCGGACTCTCAACCACTGTGCCACCAGGGAAGCCCTGGAATGCCTTTTAATGTTTTAAAGGTCCATACCCCTCAGCTAGTAAATTTTAGACACCATATTTACACACACACACACACACACACACGTATACACACATACACACACATCTATAAAAAAAATCGTAAGCTCACTCTTTATAAATTTTTGAAAAACTAAAGCAAAGTAAAATTATTTGATGCAAAGTTTTATTTTTAAATAATCATCTACTGAGATCATTTTTTTTACATCCTGGGGTATCACAAAATCAAAGTAACTTATGCTCCAGTGCTAGAAGTATTTTGGCCTTCAGAGAATAAATGCCCTGAGAATTCTACCAGAGGGACTTGCTCATAGGGAGAGTCACTTCTTGTGGATCTTCAGGAAGTCCATTAATGATCCCCACCA
The DNA here is from genome assembly GCF_008692025.1 of Phocoena sinus. Lineage (NCBI taxonomy): Eukaryota > Metazoa > Chordata > Mammalia > Artiodactyla > Phocoenidae > Phocoena > Phocoena sinus. Next base: position 42,248,698 of record NC_045776.1, read on the forward strand.
TCATCCACGGGGATCCCCAATGACATTCAACACAGCAATGTTAACCTTTTTCTTTCGTGCTCCAATGTGACATTTGACCATGATTGTGAGATCTTCCTCAGAGAGTGTGAGTGAGAAATCAAAATGTTTAACAAGAGTCATTTTCTTATACTCCACATTAGTGATTCTCACACAGTTTGCTTCAGGAAACTTGTACACTCTTTAAAAAGTATTGAGTACTCCAAAGAGATTTTTAGTTACATGGTTTACACCTATTGATAACTAGAAATGAAAAAACAGACACTTCAAAAATATATTTGTTAATTCATTTAAAACGATAAGCCTGTTACATGTTAGAATAAATCACAATTTAGGAAAAGTAACTGTATTATCCAAAACAAATGAAAATTAGTAAGAATTGTGGCTTTTTTGTATATGTTTGCAAATCATGTTAATGTCTGGCTTAATAGATGACAACGATTCTTATGCCTGCTTCTGCATTCAGTTTGTTGTAATATGTTGCTCTGATAGGAACATATGAAAATCCAGACCCAGATAGACATGTAGTTCGGAAAGAGAGGGCATTTTTGTAGCCGTTTCAGCTAATTTTAGATATTCTTTTTTCATATTACATCAAAACTTAGCAAGTGATATTTCCCTATAATCAGTTGCAGTATATGAAGTCATAATAATTAACTTTTGTATTCTGGTACATTAAAATCCATTGGTCTGCCTCGAATTTTTCATGAATCCTTTACCCATGTATGATTTTGTATCATCAAACATTAGTATTGGGAAAATATTGCCTCACTGAATTATACAAAGTTTCTAAATGTTGACATATATCATTATACAATATTTTAAAAAATATTATCCATTAATAGTACAACCAATTGCATTGGATAAGTGTTTAAATCAAGTTCACGGTGGTGAATACAGGTCTTCCAAGATTTTATTTTTCACTGGAAAGCTCAAATTTCATCCTTGGCAATAAATACTGTCGGTTGCTTTTCTCGAAGTTCATTGTCTAGAGAATTTCTGCTATATATCCAAGTCTGAAAATACTTGTCCATCATTCTTTCAAGTCAAGACACATTCCATGAAAAAAATGGCTAGTTTAGCTTGAAACTCAAACAGTTGCACAAGAACTTTTCCTTAAGGCAGCCATTATACTTTGCTATACGGGAGAACTTCCCATTTTCTCACACATTATTATTTAAACAATATGTATTAAAGGTGAAGATGCAATAAAATTAATATTTTTATTGCTTTATCAAATATGTTCTTAAGTGAAACTGACAATATTTTAAAACTGGAAGTACATAGCTTTTAAGAATATAATTACTAGTTTAGTTTGATGTTACTGCCTTGATTCAAGACACCAGCAGTTTTACCCACGTTGCTTTTCCACCATCAGTACAAATGTTAACACAGAAAAACATGAAGATAACATCTTTGTATTATATAAAAATAGTTTAGACCTCATGAACTCTCTGAAAGTATTTCCAGCGCCCCCAAGGGTCTATGGATCACATTTTAAGAACTGCTGCTGTATACAAATAATCTCTTGTGTTTACAACTACAAAAAACTTGAGGCCCTCGGAGCTGTTAGAAGCTCTGCATCCTTGCCTTTAAGCCTTCTCTGACTGGTTTACTTGTGGTATTATTTATAAGGTGTGCATAACTGTATAAGTTTGTCATGAAAGTTCCTCTAGGTGAGTGTGTTTCAGCTGGTGCTTTGTCTGCTATTTTCACTTGTCTGATTATTTTCAATAATTACACAGTTCAACGATTACCCATCCTTCTCTTAAGTCCTGCAGAGTTGGATTACTGAACAATTCCAGAGCAGATACTGTATTTTCTTCATCTTTAAAATCCCAGCACACTACACTTCGGAAGTGTTTAGGAAAGACTAGGGTTCATTGAGTTGAAGGATATCGGGGCAGTTGTCTTCCAGGGTGATATCAGTTTACCCTTATTTTGTTATTGTTCCTTTAGGGGAAGTAGAGAATGGTGATGTGGAAATTATCTAAAAACCTAAGGCAAGATCATATTTGGACACTGTCACTCACTTCCTTTGTCATCTTTATTTTTCTCTTAAAAAACTCAATGCCACAGTCATGTTGCTGAAAGACTTGTAGGCTATCTGGATGTGCCTGTTTAGTTACTTGTCTTTTAGCACACCAGAATTCAAGAACAGCTTTCTTTTGAATTACTAGGGAATTGTGTAACGAATGCTTTCTCTCCTATCAGTTAGTGGAGGACCTTGGTATTTCCTCAGATTTGGTGTGAATCTTCAGTGCACCAGCTGAAGAAAGTCATGTAGTCAAACTGGTTTGAATTTCCCAAATGTGTGCTTGGAGTGATCCTCTAACTATAATTGTTTTACTTTGTTTCTGGCAAAAACTAATATATCAACCAATGTTTATGCATTCTTTTATGTTTTACAAATTATTTCATGTACATTTCCATTTTCTTTCATAATAATGAGAGATAGTCTATATCAAGGATTTTCTATTCGCCAGTCTCTAGGCTGGAAAATCAACACACATAGTTCTGTTTGATATTAACAAAAACTCTATGAGGCAGGTATTAATATCACTCCCAACTTACAGATGAGGAAACTGAGGCTCAGTGCAATACACAACTTGGCCTTATAGCTAGTAAGTTACAGAGGTGGATCTCAAGCCCAGTTTTCTAACTCCAAAGCTTGAATCTTTTCCACTAAAGCACACTCCTGGAAATTTAATTTTAAGTTATTCTTATTGAAAATGCTCCAAATTCTTTATCAGAAGTTTGCTTCAAAACACTGTGGCTTGGGATTTGCTCTTTTTGGAAAGCTTATGAAAAGATTAAGAGTCTTAGGATTGATGCTACTTTTTAAAAGTCTCAGAGCTAAGAGAGACTATTATCAAACCCTGAAATATCTGGTTAGAATGACAATCCTGGAATATTAGTAAAGGCATTTGGCTAATGCCAATAAGTGCTAAGTAACTTAGCACTTATCTAGGTACTAGGTTGTTTTAAAGAGGTTCTTTGTTTTATTTTCTCCCATTTTCTAAAGATAATTTTTAATTTTAATGTAATTTTAAAAAAATACTATTTAAGCCATATTCAGTAAACTAATGGAGCATAATATCCTAACTTTGATTATAGTTTAGAAATGGATTTAAGGATCACTTAAACAAATTCCTAAATATTATATTTATGTTCTTGAAAAATTATACTCTCCCATCTAATAGTAGTTAATAATGACACAGAAAGAAGATTGGCCTCATGAGTATGACCCGTGGCTATCTTGAGTTTGTGTTTCTATTAAAATGAAGACAATAAGTCAGTCTCGAGTGCGTCTGTAAGTCAGTGAGTATTAACCTTTGTCAAGTGTCTTAGCGTCTAATATATAATTAGAAAATGGGAACATTTTTTCATTAAGTTTCTTCTCCATTCAAATGGGTTTGGCCTAATACCCCATAGATTTTTCCCGCTAATTCATTGGCAAGTCACACTTAAATATTATTCATTTAGATGTTCATTCATTAAATAATATTATTTTACCACCAACATGTAGGCATCCCTCTAAGATTTCACTTGTAAGGAAACATTAAGGAATATTAACTTTTAAGCATTATTGGTGTGTGGATTTGAAGATATGACTAGACTTACTTACTCTGAAACACTCGTTCTCAAACTTGAATGAGCCTCAGAATTGCCTAGAAGGCTTGTAAAAACACCAATTGCTGAGCCCCACTTCCAGGGTTTCTGATTCAGTGGGTCTGGGATGGAGTCCAAGAATTTGCATTTCTAACAAGTTCTCAGGTGATGTTGGTGCTGCTGGCCCAGGGACCACACTTTGAGAATCCCTGTTCTAACATAACCAGGGTCACACTGGATGTTGGATGTGAAATTTAATAACAAATTATCCTGCAAGTGGATCTATAGCTATCCCATTAATCAATGTATCTATAAAGGTAAGCATGTTAAAAGTTGTAACTGCATTTATAGCAGAATGAGAGAGAAATGGGAAACAGGAAAAACCCTCTAATAAATGATTTCAATAACTGAGCCAGCATCAGTGAAGGAAAGACAATCTTACGTTGCCTGTTGTATTTGCACGTTATCTTAAAGAGTCTTGACAGTAAGTGTTGGAAATGCTGTAATTACTCAAAGATAATGACTTGATAGCATCAGATTTGGAAACAAAAAAATAAAAACATTAACGGGAGGAAAGAAATACAATCTCTGCTTCTCAAGGTAAGAGGGACACTTTAAGTAAGCTTTGAATGTCTTTAAGACACTGCATTTCATCCATATGTAATAGTCCTAGCCTTAAGTCTGATAAAGGTTAGCTTCATGGAGCATGGAGGGCACCACTAAGTGATCAATTGCTTTAACAGGCAATCTAGACTCTTGCACACATGCCTGTCCTTGGGGCTGCCACCCTCCTTAGAACCCCTGTGGCCACCTAGCCACTGCAAACCTATCACGTTTCTGTGGACAAGAGGCAGGAACACACATACCTTTCTGAAATTCGAAGCAGGACCAGGAGTACCCCTCTGACTCCAGAGCTCAAAAACATAGCACTGTTCTGTTCAGACACAGCTTTCACCCTCACAGCCAAAAATAACGCTTCGGGGGGAAAGTTGGGGCCATCTGCAATGGGAGGATTCTGCCTGAAGTTAACCCATAGTCTTAAATGGTGTCTGTACCAGTCAGTAATCTCGTTCAGCTATGAATTACAGTGGCTCCCCTTTCCCAGTAAGGGATTAAACATGCAGGTTTTATTCTGTCATGTAAAAAAGATCCAGTCATATGCAGTCGAGGACCAGTGTGGTGGTTTCATGAAACCATCAGGGACCCAGACCCTGGCAAGCTCTCTGACCCACCAATCCCATCAGCCTTGTCATCAGGGTCCAGGATGTGCTGCTGAGGCTCCAGCTAATATAGGCACATTTTAGGTGACAGATTGGAGAAAAGGAAGAAAAAGGGCATGCTCCCATTTTTAAAGGAAACATTTTATAAGAGCTACGCAAAAGCCCCTCTTGTGCCTAGCTGTGAGGAATGCTGGGAAATGATAATTGGGAAATGCTGGGAAATGATAAAAAAGGAGCTTAGGTGAAAATTAAGCCTTCATTATTAAATAGAAAGAAAAGTATGGCTATTGGGTTACCTAATAGTAATGTCTGCCATCGGGTCCAAGAAAATCAAAATTTTTACTTTCCACCACAGAAAGTGAGAAAGGGGTAAAACACACCCACTTTACAGCTGTGGGTCTCACACTTGGGGAACATGTTGTTGGAGTGCTTGTTGAAGTCTGGGATGCTGGCGCCCAGGAGGTTCTAAGTTCACACTCTAATTCGGTTATTGTGATTCAAGAGGTACCAAGGACCATGTTTTGAGAAACCCAGCTTTACAGCTTCCTTACCATTTGTCAGCCATCTGTCCGCCACTGCCTGGAATGTTATTGATCACACCTTGATAACAAATTCTGTTCTGTTCCCTTTTAACTCTTTTATTCTCTATAATTAGATCTTGCAAATGGGTTGGACACACTTCCCAAAATGTTTGCTCCATCGGTACAGCAAAGTTGGAAGAATAATAACAGACGGGTTTTAGCAACGCAATAAGCCCCTCCTCAAAGGCAGGCGGTAAAAGCCTTCCCCAGGAGGAGTTTACCTGGGTTCCAAAGTGGAGTGGAAGGGCCATGCCTTTTGGTGACGCTGATGGCCGGAAGCAGCTGGATCAGGCACAGCAGTCAAACTAACAGTGAGTGATTAATAGCCAAGCAGAATCTCTAGAGCTTTATTCCCCGGTCCTTGCTCTGCTTCTTCTTTAACACTCAGGTAAATGTCAAAAATGGACCCACGGATTATAGCTGACAAGGGGTAAGTGCCTTCATGTTTTCCTCCAAAGGTTAAGGTTTCTCAGACTCAGTTGGAAGCCCCAATCTCCAATAACCATTAATCCACTCTACATTGGTGGGAGTGAGCATATTTATGACTGCAGTCACTAAAAGGTGAAATAAAGATTAGTTTTTAGTTAGGAACGCAAAGCTTTTGAGATCAATACAAGCTCACTGCTGAAATCAATCTAAAGTTTGGAATTTTTAAGTAAAGATTTACTGGGCTTCCTTGTACAGTTAATTTTCCCTTTGGAAAAATAAGCTCAGAAATGTAACATAGTAATCAAATTGAGTAAACACTAGTCAGTCGGTAAACTGACCTCAGTTATGTACACGTCAAGTAAGTATGTAAAGCAATAAAAATGCCCATAATGTAGATTGCAAATTTGCCAATAAACAGGTAAAACCAAAATACACAGAGATTTAAATGATCAAAATACTAGCAGCTACATTTGCCTATTTGAAAACATAAATAATCGATAGACAGTAATAATGAAGTTATTCATGTGTTTCCCTATTACTGTGCATATTAAGTGTTTCAATTATTTCTACTTAGTTTGATAGATAAATGTATAGCCATATTTTATGAAAGCCTTCAAAAGGGATATAGAACTGTTCTTGAAAACAAAAGCTGCTGTTTGGATGAAAGAGCAAGTGGACTGGAAAGACATAGCTTGTTATACTCTGCTGTTCATGTTTGATGCATGTATACAATTTATTATGCAATTTCTTGAGATTTGACAAAGTAATTGTCTGGCAAACCATAGCTTTAGTGATTTTTTTTCTGTTTCATATGAAAACACTGTAGGTATTTCGGGGAAATGGTTTAATAGATCAGCGTCCATCAGTACTTTTTAGCTTGTTATATATCTGTAGGTTGGGGAGAGCCGGGGATATTTTAAGAGGAGTGTGATTCTATGTAGTAAATTCATTTTCTTCAGAAGAGTAAGTGCATAAAAGCTTACAGTAAGCTATAACTTCAGAAATTATTTGTTACCCTTGAGCCCTCATGGTAGAGCTTCTCAGTAGGGTACATGGGAGAGTGAACAGGAGAGCACCTCCGACGTGAAGGGGATTCTGGGAGACAGGCACAACCTCCTGTTCGTTTCCGAATAGGCTATTGTGATAACAGGTTGATGTCAGCTGCTGTGGTTAGAGGGTAGAATGATCAATTACCCTCCAGCTGATCCACAGCTCAGACTCATTTGCCGCTATTTGCTGCGTGGATGCCAGAGATGGGCTCTGATAGTCCCTCACCTAAAGCATATGCCTTCCATTCACTCCCTGCTTAGGGGCAGAGCTGGACAAGAATTTGGATACTGGGGACTGATGTTGTCCCCTTTGAAATACTTATAGGTGACAGCAAATTTTTTGCTTAGTGTTGGCACCTACCACCTGGCACCCTACTCTTGGGAAATATACAAAGCCACTGAGCAAACAAGTGTATGTATTCCTAAATAGTAAAATCCACGTAGGTCATAGGACACAGGTAATATTTCTTTCTCTACTAAAGCTATTAAGTTGGTCCTAAACCATATTTTAATAGATTATTCCCTCTAAGGATGGGTACAGTAATTCTTAAGTTTTACAAAGTTCACATATACAGTAATTAGATATACTATATATGTATATCTATGTATTTAGATGTGTATGTATGTAAATATGAAATTCACATGTACACATGAATGCATATATGTGCATGCATGCATACATACATACAAAATCACCATGTCTACCCTGGAATAGAGAACTTGACCACTTAAATTGTGATTCAGATGTTCTGATCAACAATACGTTATTTTCCAAAATAATTTGGCAGTTTTTAAATCACTTTAATAAATTGCATTTTTATTAGGAGATTCATTTAGCACAAATAAACCCTCAGATTCTGCCATTGGAATAAAGATATTTGGGGTAGAGATTGCTAAATTGCTATCAGGAATCTGTATGATTTCAAGAAAAGTCAGGTTAGGAGGTAAGATACCAGAAGAGTTTCTAAATTTCCGCAGATTTCAGACCCACGTCGATAAGTGACAATGTGCTTAAATAATCAAATAGTCAAGTGCCAGTTCTTCCGTTGCACAAACCTCAAAGCATTTGTTCTAAGGAAAAAACATATGAGTGCAGAGGTCACCTTACACATAACAGTAAATATTTTGCTGATGAATGAATGAATGATGAATGCATAGTGGAATCCATCAGCACAACTGGAACAAACAAACTGCCTGAGTGGCTCCAGGTAGCAAGTTGAGCCCTCGGGAGGCACCAGCTTCTTCTAAGCCAGTAGGGAAAGAGCCGTACAAACAGAAGGAAGCTCTGAGAGGCTCAACTCTTCGTTTCATGGAGAAGATTCCTGAAATACAAAGGATCTAAAAAGAAATCTAAATTCGCTCTTGCATCTTTGTACATCAGAGAAATCCACCTACTCCCACCGCCTCTTCTAAGACACTTGGCAGGATCCTCAAAGAAGCAAATGTGGGGGTACATACAGGAGCAGGTACACATTCTCTGGTGCATAAAATTACAAGTATTAAAAAGCTAGCAATACCACAAACATAAATAACCCATGAAATCACATAATTTTAACTAAATAACTGACAAATACACACCTCCCTAATACTCTTTTCCCTGAAATTTTGGCTTCATAGTTTTTAATTAGCATGATGGCAAAGTTTTTATAACACTATTTTCTAGAGAAAAAAAAATGTATCAATTAGTCTTTCTAGTCTTTCTTTTAACATGATTGATCAAAATTTGGTTTTTTTATTGTTGTAGCTTAGAACATTTCTTTCAGCTTCCCAACTTGTATGTGTGGGTGATATGCATATTTGAGAGAAGCTCCGTAAGTTCTTTCATATATGAGCTGTAAGATTTCAAATTTTCTTGTGCAGAGAACCATCTTAAATACCTCCACGTTCTTCAGGAACTGTTTCAATGGTACACACTCATATGATAATATAACTTCCATTCCTACACCTTCTTGTCTCTGTTTTGTGTGAGTCAGCACAGTGGGAAGTCAGAATATTTCTGTTGGTCCTTCTTTCACCGTGGGGGGCTAGCAACCACTTGGAAGTGCACACAATCCCTGACTTATGTTGGTTCGACTTGACAATTTTTCGATGACTTACAATTTTTCTAACTTACAGTGATACAAAGCAACATGCATTCAGTAGAAATGTTACTTCAAATTTTGAATTTTCATCTTTTCCCAGAGTAGTGACATTTGGTAAGATACACTCTTGTGATGCTGGGCAGAGACAGTGAGCTGCAGCTCCCAGTCGGCCACGTGACCACGAGGGTGAACAACCAGTACACATACAACCATGCTGTACCCAGACACCCACTCTCTTTTTCACTTTCAGCACAGCAGTGAATACCTTACATGAGATATTCAACACTTTATTATAACGTAGGCTTTGTGTTAGATGATTTTGCCCAACTGTTAACTGGTGTAAGTGTCCTGAGCATGGGGCCAGGCTAAGCTGTGATATTTGGTAGGTTAAGTGTATTAAATGCATTTTCAACTTATGGTATTTTCAATTTATGATGGATTTATTGGGACATAGCCCCACTGTAAGTGGAGGAACATCTGTAATGGTGAACACATAAATACATCCTACTACCTCAATCTGCACTAAATTCCTGGATCACCTTCCCTTTCACCATCTCTCAAAACTGTTCAAGGTCCCTCCCATACCATCTGACAGGAGGGAAAGTCAAAGTGCAAATAGCAATCAACTGATTGCAATTAAAATGTCTTGTTTTTGCAGATTTTACACATTGCCAAGGCCCCCTCCTAGAGATTTGGAAGGGGCCTGTGTAAGTGAGGGCCTTTCCTACTGTAGCCTTCTCTGATCACTGAAGTGGGGGGAATGCATCATAGCTAAATTGAGGGGCCAATCCCTCTAGCTTACTTCAAGAAATTTACCCAGGTTCTGCATTATGAACTGGGAGTGCATTTCCCATGCCTCAATCAGCATTTCAAGGAAACAGAGATTCAGAATTTGAGGTTTAGAGCTGAAAAGGAAGTTAGCAACTGTACAAACCCCCTCCCCACTCCATAGATGATTAAACTAAAATCCACGGAAAGTTAACATGAGGATGGCTTTATTTCTCAGTTCTCTTGTGAATTATTTATTTGGGGTTCACCAAACTGATATTGAGTGCTTTCCATGTACGAGACATTCTCCCACCAAATTCTCACAATGAGTTTATGGGATAAATGAACCTCATTTATCTAGGAGAAAACTGAATCTCAGTGAAATTGTTTCTGGACCAACTTTACACAATTAGTAAACTGTGTCATTGGGATTTTAACCTAAGCAGTCTCTTTCCAGAATTCACTCTCTTGACCACCATGCTATATCACCTGCAACTACCTATATATGTGTGATCTCCTCCTGCGAAGAATATAAAGAAGAATACTTTCTGCATTGTTTTTTCAGTTCACAAATTACTTTCACATATGTTAGCTTTCTTGATCATTACACTGCCCCTAAGAAATAAATATTATAGAAATTATTATTATCTTATTTTACAAATGAGAAAACCAAGGTTTAGAGCTATTAGGATATTTATATTACTAACAAATGGTGGAGGTGACCCTCAAATCCATTTCTTTCTATTCCAAGTCCCATGTTCTTTCCTACTATTCCTACGGGACATTGAACTATTAGGTGAACTGTAGCTACAACCACCCCTCTTATAGGAACTTCCAGTGGTCATCAGGATCAATGGTCTAGAGAAGCAAGATCAAACTAGGCTGGGATCCTTTGTCTTATAGCCTCCTCCCAATAGAGCTGTGTTTGAAGTCTCCGTCTCAGGCTACAGAATCCTGACATCTCTCCTATTGGAAAGATATTGGACTTTGAAAAGTCCAACTGAAAAGATATTGGACTTCTGTTGCAAAGTATTCCTTTGCTGCATGTTACCCTAAAAACGCTTGAAGTATAACCCTATTAATAGTAAATCTGAAAATTGTTACTAAAGGATGTATTAATAATTTCTTCCTCCATTGGAGCCCTTGTTTACATCCTTTGGGAGTTCAGTGTCCTCTCTGGTCTCATCCACCCCAAAGCAGGGATACTGTTTTGCCTGTTCTTCCTTCTCCTCATGTTTTTCCCACATAAACCATTTTGGTTAAAATTAAGTTGGCTGTTAGTGGATTAGAGTTAGGGACATCAGTATGAACTCATGTTGACCTTAATATAGATACAGATGGTTACATACAGAAACATGTATAGATGTGTACATACAGCTTGCTCTGTCAGCTGAGAATGTCTAAAAGAAACACCCCAGTATCAACTATCAATCTAATGTCCAGATCTTTGTTCCTAACACCAGTCTCCAAAAAAGGCAAACAGGGTCCCTGGGAGAAACTGTTGATTCTAGGACTGGGGGATGAAATAAACAAGATAAGCATGCAGTATTTTGCCATGCCAGGAAGGAAGGAAGGAAAGAAGGAAGGGAGGGAGGCGTGAGGGAGGAAGGTAACGATGGGAGTACGTCAAGGAATAGAAGCCAACAGAAAGACTTGCCTATAGCCAAAGCTGAACAGTTCCGGCAGCAAAATAAATATAGTAGTATTGGATTATAACCCAAAGTACAAAATAAATATCCATGAGCCCATACTGATATAAATAAATGACTAAATAAAGAAAAATAAATAGATACAGGAGAATGGACAAATCTCCCTTGCAGACAAATCTCAAATCTTTTGTGTAGGTGCTCTACCCTCAAGGAGCTGGAGCTAAACTCTCCATCCCTTAAGTGTGGGCTGTGAATAAAACTTACATCCTCTTTATAGAAAGAGGAGTAAAAAATAAAGAGTACCTTTACTGCAAATACCACCTCAGCCAGGTGATCAGGTTTAATATCAACTAGATATTCTGTGATTAAAATGGGGCTTTACCTCTGTGGTCCTCCTTCCCCAAACCTACAACCCCAGTATTATCATGAGAAGAACATCAGACAACTCCCAATTGAGAAACATTCTACAAATTATCTGATCCGTATCCCTAAAAATTTTCAAGGTCATCAAAAACAAGTGTGAGAAACTATATAGCCAAAAGGAGCCTAAGGAAATATGACAACTTAATGTAATGTGTTTATCCTAGATGGGATCCTGGAACGGAAAAAGGACATTAGGTAAAAATTAAGGAAATTTGAGTCAACTATGGACTTCATTCACATAAAACGAGATAAAACGGGACAAAATATTCTTGCAGATGGGATTTAAGTCCCCACAGAGAATTTAAATCAGTCCTATTGGTGAGCTCAATAAGATGTAAAGACAAAATGAAAAGATTCCAATTCAGATTTATCGGGTTGTGTTAGCAGTGGCTGCCTGTTACTATCAGATTTTGAGAAAACATATCCATTAGGTAGTCAGTTGTCTTTAAAAAGTAAAATAAAATGAAATACCCAGCAGAATTCTTTGTCACCTAAGCCAGCCAACTCCCAAAACTTATCCAAACTGTCAGACAGTTCTTCAACAATAAAACTATTAATGCATAGAACTTGAACAATTTGAAACTTTACTGAAATACTATGAAATATTGTATTATAAAACGTAATGTAATTCAAAATAGGATTGGGTATACTGAGAAGGCATAGAGGAGTAAAGAGGATATGGAGAAAGGGATAAGACAGAGCAACAGAGAAATATTATTCTAAAAATTGAAAAATTGGGAAAATTTGCACTAATCAAAGAAGCTGAGAGCAGAAATAAACAGATATTTCAAGGTATAAACAGGTCATCTCTAAGGAAAACTGGACCTCAGTCAAGATAGTATGATACAATGATAATTAATGATTAGGCATATAAGTATTTGACTAAAAAACTTAGGTCATTTTTCTCTATTAACTATAAAAAAAAAATTTCAACGGGCTGGTGAATATTGCAACACAGCAATACTTACCTTCGCTTTTAAGAATCAGTAAGAGAAAGAAAAAATATTGCCACAAATAAAAGAAATATTTGAGGGTGGAGAAGGTGATTAGGATAATTTGCAAATCTGGATGATAACTCTTTATGATAAAGGTGCATTGTCTTGCTTATAAGGAAAGAGTTCCATGCCTTTCTTTAATAAACATTTGGAATAGGGCATTTCTACAGTAAAACAAATACTTTCCCATAAACTCCAACTGTTTGAAAATTTTGATGCATATAAAAGCATTTATTATAAAAGGGTTTCGTCTTCAAGGAATTCATGGAAAAGACTCTGACAAGTACAGGTTTCTGGTAACGGACTACACTGCTGAACTGAATGAATAAGCATTTTCAGAACTCTAATGGAAAACTGATGAATTCATAAAAGTGCTAACAAAAGATCAAGGTGAAAAAAATTAATTACATGGGACTGAGTGAACTGATGAGGATTATAATTTTTGTGACTTTCTGTTTGACTTTTAAAAAAAGCATTTATTTGTGAATGTATCTGATATAATTTCTGTTGATACACTCAAAATACTTCCAATTTTGGATTTGTTGTTTACATTTGACTACTTCCAGAAAGATGACTGGGTAAATACCTCTGGCCCCAAGTCTCTGGGCGCTTTTCAGGGAGCGAAGAAGATTTTTCTTCTTCTCTTATCTAAATCTTCATCTCATTCCACAAGTCACTAAGAACGTTCCCAATTGTTCTTGGGGACCATTCACTCTAGCCACTTCCCCTCAGCGCAAACCTATACAGTAGTTAAATGAAGGAAATGCTACCTCTCTCCAAATGCTCTCTCTCTCCATATATGGGGAAATTGAGACCTGGAGAAGAACAGTGATTTGTCCACAGTCACAGGTAACATCAAAGACAGAAGCTATAATAAGGACCTCCTGTATAGCACAGGAAACTCTACTCAATACTCTGTAATGATCTATATGGGAAAAGAATCTAAAAAAGAGCGGAAATATGTATATGCATGACTTATTCACTTTGCTGTGCAGCAGAAAGTAACACAACATTGTAAATCAACTATACTCCAATTAAAATTAAAAAAAAGACAGAAGCTGAAGTGCAACAACATCCTCTCTCATCTCAGTCATTGGCATGAAGAACTATCGCCAAAGAGCTGCTTTTCAGAATCAGGAATATATTCTGCCATCTATCATTAAACTATCATTAATAATAAATATCCTTACTTTTTTAGAATCTCAGTTACTCAAGACATGTATGTGAAATGTCCCCAAAGATAAAAAAAGATGACTTTTAAAACTATAGGTAAACAAACTGTAACATAAAATATCTAAAATGAAAAGTCAAAAATAGAGGTTCTTTCGTTAAAGTGACCAGTTGCTTCTTGAACAGCATCATGAATCATTGCACCCTTGAGAAAAGTAGACGTCATTACTCCTTCCTCCATCCAATATTTGTTGAGCATTAGACATAGTGTGCAGAAAAGAAAGCTGAAAAAGAATAAAATCTTTAGCTTCATCTGTTTATTTCTTATTTAACAAACATTCACATGACACTATGTGTCTGGAACTGTTCTAAGCACTTTTACAAATACGTACAAAAATTTAAGCATCATGAAACCCTAGGAGGGCGGTGCTGCAACTATCCTGATCCTCAAGATAGGGAAACTGGGCAGAGAGAGATTATTTGCCCAAGGTCACACAGATGGAAAGAGGCAGAGCTAGGATTCAAATGCAGGTGATCTGCTTCCAGAGCCCAGGCTTAGAAATATGGTTCTGTGCTATGTACGCTTAGTAGTTTAATATGTCCATACAAGTAGCGGCTCTCTTCAAGGATTTAGAGCACTTTGCTGAGTGATGGTTGCCATAGGTGAGATCTGAGGGAAGCACTCACTGAGGTCCCATCAAACTCTTATCTATGTGCTCTGAACAGTAAATTGTTTACTTCACAATATTATAAAGACTTTTATTAATTTTTAGATAATAGGTCAATGTAATCAAAGAATTGAATAATACCACTTTAGTCAAATGCCAAACACAGTCTCTGATTATAACATACCTCCTTGTTCTTTCTGCAGCTACCCTGATAAATTTGAAATTTTACCTTTCATAGTCCATCAACATATTTATTGAATAACTACTATGGGCAAGATACAGAGTCAGGCTCCATGGGAAATTTTACCAGGCACTAGGCTCTTTCTACCCTAGAAACTTATAATCTAGCTGAGATCATAAAACATATTTTCCTAAATAAGCAACTAATAATACAAAGAAGTAAATAATAAATGTGAAAAGAATATTACAGATAATAAGTGCTATAAGAAAGTTAGGAACCTGCTCCTTTCTGCTCCAGTAGTTCATTACACGTACCCTTATTAGAGCAATTATCACAGTGTAATTACTCACTTGCTGTGTGTAATTTACCTGCCTGTCTCCTCCATTAGAATGTTAGCCCCTGGAGGGCAAGAATGCAGTTTTATTCATCATTGTATCTTCAGTGTTTACCACATTGTCTGGTATATAATAAATACTTGACATATGCTTAATGAATGAATGAATGTAGGTCACAGGAGGCAGGCATTTCTTCTGTGGCCAGTGTAGCAGACTGGCTCATCTCTGGAGTCAGATTGTGGGGTGTGACTCTCAGCTGTACCTTTGAAATGCTGTGTGACCCTGAAAAATTTACTTGATTTCTCTGCACCTCATTTTGTTCATTGGTAAAATGATAGTAATAGAACCTTTCTTTATCAGCTAATTTGACTATGGAACATATCACCCCCAAAACGAATAGCTTGAAACGGCCGCCACTTATTTAGCTCAGTGTTCTGTGGGTCAGTAATTCGGGGTGTGTTAGTTCTTCCGCCTCGGCTAAGTTCAGTCACACAGCTGAGTTCAGTTATCAGGTCCATGTGGTATCTCATCCGCCACAGGCTAACCTGGGCTTTTGCACATGGCAGCTGGCAGGGTTCAGAGAGGGAGAGTTGAATTATACAAGGCCTCCTGAGGCTCAGACTTGGAGCCGGCACAAAGTCATTTCTGCCAGATTCTATTGGTCAAAGCAAGTCACAAAACCAGCTCACATTCAAAGGGTGGGGAAATAGACTCCACTCTTGATGCGAAGGGCAACCAAGCCACATTATAATGGGGTGTTTAAATGGGGAAGGATGGAGTGAAGTAAATCAGAAAGAGAAAGACAAATACCATATGCTAACACATATATATGAGACTGGAGCCATTCTTACAATCTACCAAATTCTCATAGGATTAGCAAGAGGATCAAGAAAATAAAACACCTAAATGATTTAGACTAGTGTCTACCACACAAGTAATAAGCTCAACAAGTATTAGCTATTATTAGTCTGCTTGAAGTTGCCAGGAAGTTTCACCTTGGAAAGAAATCTGAGTTCAAACTCGAGAACTACGTGCGGTTTCTATACGTAGAGAACCAAGGCCTCTGAGGAGAACACAACCTAAGCGTTGGCACTGTGCTCTGAAAGCGGGTTGTGTTCAGAAAACAGCTAACAACAGACTTCCCAGAAGCATTAGAACTAGATCCTGGGAACCCAGGATGCTGGCCAAGGAGTTGGATTTGACCCCGGGGCAATAGCAAAGCATTGGCTTTTGACTAAGTGCTACTCAATAGCACTATTTCTTGACTTTTATTGTTATTTCAGATTTTTTGTTCTTCAGTAAGCTTCTTGATGCTGATGGTTTGTGCTATCTCAGGCCACATCTACCCAAGATTTAAAATAAAACGCTAGAAACCTGCAAGTTTTGTCTGGGTTTTGCCACTCCCTGGCTTTGGGGAGCCAACAGGTCCCTCCTTCCTCCGTTTCATTGTAAAATGGAACAATACCTCTCTCCGTCCACCCATTTTACAATGGTGGCAATCTGAAAGGTCAGGCCATGGGAAGTAGTATTTACTAACCGAAAGACACACGGGGAGGCCAGGCTTTGATATTGATATAATTGGAGGAGAACTCATAAATCTTAAGAGAAAAGTCAAGAACCAGAGAAATAAAGTTTCAATGTGGCTGTCCCTTCCTGTTAGGCAGCAAAATGCTTCTTGAACTGCTCTGAAGATAAAGTTAAGTTCACCCAGTCCGGTGAGATGGTCCTGAGCAACCTGAACCACAGATTCACCTGGGTCCCTGTCAGCCTGAAGGCTGACCAGCCTGCTCAGAGCTGGTGGCAGCTCTCGTTTGACTGCTCAGTGCCAGCAGTTTCCGCATCTTTCCACTGTACGTAGTTTAAATGCAGATTCACTGATGAATAAATCTGATAATTCTGTCAAAGTATGAAGACTGTTTGAATTAGATGACTACATGATCATAATTAATTTTTTTTTATAAGACAATTCTGGCTCCTCTTATGTCATGTGAAATCCATCCCGCTGAGTACTCTCGACTAGTCACGTCCTTCCTGCCATTTTAAAAACAATAGTGGCAGAGATGCAAGCTGCTGGTAGTACTCAGCAGGACAGATCAAACACACAGATGCAATTTCTGTACGTTGAACAGTGAAGTAAGATAAAATTCAAATACTTACAAACGCTTAGTAGCTAGCATCCGATTGCTGCAAAATTGAATCTTTCATAACGGGATTTATTGTAAATAGTGTCATATCATTTGTGAGTTCTGCGATAATTTCAGTCAAAGCCAGGGCAAGATATTGGAGGTATGTAATTTATATGATATAAACACTGGTTTATGCACAGATTAAGAACGGATTTTTTTATTAGCAATATTCTTTTTTTAATTGCTTACAAAATAGCCATAAGTGTAATTTTTCTCTGAATGTTAAACATTCTCAAATAGTGTAACTTTAAAATCGAGAAGAAAACAGCCTAACCTCTTCATTTTAACAGCTGTTTTCGAATTGCAACCCCCCAACCGGTCCCCCTTCCCTTCCGTCCAGGTTGTTAAATAAGCATTACAATTGTAGGTAGTTAAAATTTTTGAAATGTGGCTTTTATATTGTTTGAAAACAGCAAAGGTCCTAGTAATCATAATTATATATCAATATCAATATATCCTATCAGTAAATATATATACATATATATATAAATTCAAAACTAAGATACTGCGAGGTCTACAAAACAACCTTAATCCCTAATTCCTTTATGATAAAATGGAAAGATGGCAATAATTTAAGCGATCAATACTCTAATTCGCCTTCGGGTTTAGTTCCAAATACTTCGTTGGAAGCTCATAAAAGATCAACAGCAAAAGCGTACCATAAAATTATACTTTGCGTGGCAGAGAGTTTGGTGACACTTCACACACTTGATAGCTTTACTTGCTAATGAAACAGAAACCCCAAAAGGTGTTATATTACAGTCACACAGTCTTCCTGTTCAAGACCTAAATAAGAGAAATTAAAAAAAAAAAAAAAACAAAACATAGGAGGGCCAGAAGATTTGGAAGATCTGTTCTCTTTCCTTCCCCTGCTCTAATCAAAAAGTCCTTTTCTATTATTTTATCATGTATTGGGGCTTTTTATTATAAATATGAATATGAGAATGCAGCATCTCAGCAAGATCTGAATAAAGTAGTCTTACCCTCAGATAATCTAGGACCTTGATAGAGAAAGGCCTTTGTGAAGGATAAACGCTTCGGTATGATCCTTCCTCATCTATTCAAGAGTAAATATCCCATATGCATGTTAACGTTGATCATTTTAAATGGGGAATTCCTGATTTCTGAACCAAAGAATTTTCAGGTTTCCCCCTCCCTTAAGCAGGTGTCTTTCCATCTCTCACCAATCAAAGGGGAAGGTAAAAAGGCAGGCTTTCAATGAGCTGATGTGTATTTTAATAAGTTTACTAATCAGAGTACATATCAATTAGAATGAATCATGTTCATACATTTAATAGCAAACAAAACTCAATCTAACTCAAGTCCAGCTTTCTTCCATGTTTATTTTATTCAAGGGCATACCTTCTTTTTTCTGCTTTTTTTTCCCCTTCTTTCTCGGACACCTCCAGCCCCCATTGACAACCAAAATGCAGGGCTATAAATGTAAGGGTGCAATACATCATGAGGTAAGTCTAGAGAACGTGTCCTCTACCAAAATGCACATGAATCTCTGGTACAGCAAAAATTCCAGTCATGCTGGGGTTCTTTTTGCATGCTAAATAGGGTCAAAAACGTGAGCTCTCTGTGGCCAACCTTATATATCAGATAAGCTCCAAAGTTTAAAGGTTATATTTGTGAAATTGCAGCTGGCTTTCCTAGCACTTGATTCTAGCTCCTGCAAATCAAAGACTCCTAATTGAAAGGCACATCTGACAATAAGCTTAATCTTCCAGTAAAAAAAAAAATTGTGAGTTCTGAATCCTTACTGTTGAAGAGCTGACAGAGAAGTTCAGAGATGGTTGTATAACCAGAGAAAATATGTTTTCCAACAAGATCATAAAGCTTGAATGGTGCAGGGAAACAAATGTAAAGCAAAGGGCTGTCCTCTATTCTGTCTACTTCCCCCACCCCCACCCCCGTTGTACACTTAGCCACTCACCTCTTAGGCAAGGGCTCCTGACTTCCAAGTCAGACTCAAACCCCAAATATCAAGACACTATAAAGTGACATCTTGGCATACTTTGAGATCAGATTGTTTCTGCATTTCACAGTGTGAGGGGTGAGGGGGAGGTGAAAGGGAAAAGCAGCATACCAATGTAGTGAAATCTGGAAACAACAGCACATACACAGACACAAAAAGTTTGCATATTGCACAGAGCGCTTGAAGATCATAAATCTATGCATGAGAAAGACGTAGTGGAAATTTTGGGGAGGATTAGAGTTTATTTTTGTCATCTCTGTGAGACAGCTACTCATTCATCCAGATCACAGCTAAGAAAAAAGCTGGTCACAGAAATTAGCAGTTTCAGCTCAGCAGCGAAGTCGCCAGCCTGTGAAGGCAGAGAGAAATTGACTAATTAGCAATGCGCACTAAAACTTGACGGTTCTTTATAGAGAGAGAGAAGAGAGAGGGAGAGAGAGGGAGAGGGAGGGAGGGGGGGCTCGCTTTTTCCCCTTCTTTCTTCCAAAGATGTTTGAAATCGCAGTCATTTACGCTCGACAATTTTTACAATAGCCTTGAGCCATAATTTTGCGAGTCTCTCCAGCATCCATCCCCCTGTATGGTCTCTCTCTACTGGCCAAGCACGACCGTTTCTCTCCCCAACCGTGGATTTCCTATTACTCTCGTTACGACTCACTGAGCCCCAGGCCCAAGGATAATGATGTGTTGTTTCTTGGTAGCATAATTTGTCACACGTACATTTTTTCTTCTTCTTCTCTTGCAGAAAGCTCTGCTCCCTCTCTCTCTCTCTCTCCCCTCTCTCCCTCTCTCTCTCTCCCTCTCTCTTTCTCTCTTTTCTCCCTCTCCTACATTTTCTTGCTGTTGCTAATTCATGGTGATCAAATGATGTACGACAAGATAAATTGTAAAGAGTGACTGCCCGGAGTTGGGAACCAGAAGGTGTTTTCCCCCTCCCAAGGAGAGAGCAAACCTTTAAAAAGGAAGGACAATTGATTTTTGGGGGGGAGCTTAAGTGAGCCTTGACTTTGCAGCTGGTTGAAAGCAGGTAAGTTTCTGGCCTTGTGTCTGCCTTGTGTGTGTATTTTGTTGTGTCTTTTGGGTTGTTGGCCGCGTGGGGAGGGACGGGAAGGGAGTCTTTCAGAGGGGTGGGGGGTGATTGTGTGGCAAACGCTCATAAAGAATAAAACTCCTATTGCAAGAAATAAGCAGATGAGGGGGGGAAGGCAAAGGAGGAGAGCAAGAAGGAAGGGGAATAGGAAAAGATGGGGTGGGGGGGGAAGACAACGAAGCGGGGAGAGCGAGAGGGAGGTATGACCGAGTCCACTTAAAGGGAGAGACTCTGGGAGATGTTTCAGGAGAGCCAGAGCTTTGGGGGCGGGGGGGGGGGGGCGAATGCTGCCGGGGGAGGGAGCTCGCGGGAGATTAGGGTCCACCTGGAACGGGATGATAAAGTGAGTCGAGAGGAGCCCAGTCCGGTGGAAATAGGAAGCCGGCGATCCAGGACTGGCGCCAGGCAGGGCAGAGTGAGCCGCAGTGGAAGGCGCAGGTCCGGCGGGATCCCTCTGAGCCGGGCGGCGGCGGCGGCGGCGGCGGCGGCAGCGGTTCTCCTGGGCTGGCGGGCGCGCGGGCCGGGTGTGGGCAAAGGGTCCCCTTTCTGCTCAGCCCTAGAAGGTGCAATTACACGTTAAGGACCTGGCGCATCGATCTCGCCGCGCCCCCCCACCCCATCCTGCCCTTCTCCGCCTGGATGCGGGCGGCTCAGACTTTTTGCACAAGTAGTTCCAGGGCCGGGGGGGTCGGGGTGCCCGAGTTGTGGGGCTCGGGGGGGGGGGCTGTGCTGAGGGGCTCTGAAGGAAGCTGCGGCTTCGGCGGCAACGCTGGATCCAGAGATCCCGCGCCGAACTGCGCGCCCCCCCCATCGGATAGCCCCAGCCCCTCCCCCAAACACCTGACGGTTCACTTGAACTTCTCATAGTTACAGGAGTTAAAGCCACTGCGCCAGTGCCTGGCAGGGAGACCCGTCCACACGAATCCCACCGGGCTCCCGGCTCTTGCTCTAAATCCCACACCCAGTAGCTCCACTGCCTTCCTCCTCATCTTCCTCGGTGCCGCCCCGCGGGGGAAGGGGAGGTACACGCCCGAACTTCCGCGCTTTGAAATGCAGGAGGTGGGGGAAGGCGGGGGAGAGGGGGTCTGGGGCTGGAGGGATTCTCCTGCCAGGTTTAAAGGCGTCTCTGGAAAAATTAGCAAAACTGAGTGGTGACTGGGAAGCCAACAGTTGCGAAGCAGGGAAGCAGGCAGGGCCGGGGTGAGGGAAATGAGCTAGAATTGATAAGGACAGCTCCCGCCTCTGCCTAGTCCACTGAGCTGGTCCTCACCGCGCTCCGCTGCACTTTCCCGGGAGAAGAAAGGGCTTTATCTGCCTCCCTCAGACTATTAGTCTAGGAGTTTCTCGGGGCAGCACGCTAATCGAAGGGGTCCCCAGCTTTTGGAGGGCTAAGTATTGCCCGCCCGCACGCCTGTCGTGTCCCCGTTCCCACCCCCCAAACTGGACCAACTGCGAAAGCAAAGCTGCGGGCGCGAGTTGACCTGGAAGCCCAACGACGGTCGCCTCTGCGCTCTCGGGCCACCCCCCGGCTCCCCACTCCCCGGCCTCTCCCCGCCCCGACCGGGCATGGACACGAGCCCACGGGTGTCTCGGCCTCAGCCGCCACTTTGCCGTCGCTGGCTGCCACCGCTGTCGCTGCCAAGAGCCGAGCCCGGGTGGTTTTAGGAAAGTGGGGGGACGAAGTGTGTGGGCGGTGGCGGGAGGCGTAGTAGGGAGCAGAACGGGCGCCCGGACCCCAGACAGGGCCCCTTCTGGTGGCGCTCACGGATCCAGCGCCTTCAGACCTCCTCCGAGGGTCGGGGTCCGGAGGCCAAGCTGAGCACTGATTTGTGGTTCTTCGCCCTCCCCTCCCCCTCCCCTCCACACCCGTCCCCCACGCCGACCACACCCCCACCCCCTCCACTACCCTTCTCCCCTCCCTCCCATCCCCCACCCCTGTCTGCCAGGTCGGAGGAGGGTTTTAAAGCCAGGGTGCGCCGAGTCAGCTCGCCATGTCCAGATCCGGGGACCGGACCTCCACCTTCGACCCCAGCCACAGCGACAACCTGCTGCACGGCCTCAATCTGCTGTGGAGGAAGCAGCTGTTTTGCGACGTGACCCTGACGGCCCAGGGCCAGCAGTTCCACTGCCACAAGGCCGTGCTGGCCTCCTGCTCGCAGTACTTCCGATCGCTTTTCTCCAGTCACCCCCCTCTCGGGGGAGGGGTCGGCGGCCAGGACGGTCTGGGGCCCCCCAAGGACCAGCAGCCGCCGCAGCAACAGCCGCCGCCGCCGCAGGAGGAGCCGGGGACTCCTTCCTCCTCCCCCGACGACAAGCTGCTGACCAGTCCTCGGGCCATCAACAACCTGGTGCTGCAGGGCTGCTCGTCCATCGGGCTGCGCCTGGTGCTCGAGTACCTCTACACGGCCAACGTGACCCTCTCCCTGGACACGGTGGAGGAGGTGCTGTCGGTCAGCAAGATCTTGCACATCCCCCAGGTCACCAAGCTCTGCGTGCAGTTCCTCAACGACCAGATCTCGGTGCAGAACTACAAGCAAGTGTGCAAGATCGCCGCACTGCACGGCCTGGAGGAGACCAAGAAGCTGGCCAACAAGTACCTGGTGGAGGATGTGCTGCTGCTCAACTTCGAGGAGATGCGCGCCCTGCTGGACTCGCTGCCGCCCCCCGTGGAGTCGGAGCTGGCGCTCTTCCAGATGTCCGTGCTGTGGCTGGAGCACGACCGCGAGACCCGCATGCAGTACGCGCCCGACCTCATGAAGCGCCTCCGCTTCGCTCTCATCCCGGCCCCCGAGCTGGTGGAGCGGGTCCAGTCAGTGGATTTCATGCGCACCGACCCGGTCTGCCAGAAGCTGCTGCTGGACGCCATGAACTACCACCTGATGCCCTTCAGGCAGCACTGCCGGCAGAGCCTGGCCAGCAGGTATGAGACAACAAAGCGGGGGGGGGGGGGGGGGGGAGGCGAGAGGCCGGAGGGAGGGGAGGGGGCAGGCAGGAGGAGGATAGGGGTGGGCTGGGCGGGAGGCTCAGGCAGGCTGAAAACAAACGAAAACAAACAATTCAGACTGTGTGGGGAAAGTTGATTTCAGAGTCCCTGAAAGGTCAACAGGAAACTGGCCTCACAGCATCCCCGAGCTCTAGAAAGCCCACGTTCTCAATATCCCCAGAGCCCGAGATGTGGGGCTTGCGGGCTGAAACTGACAGGCAGGTGGGGTCAAAGGCCAGGCAGTTAGAAGTACAGCTTTTGGAGCCCTTTTATCCAGGCTTCCCTCTACATCTCAAAATATGCTTACTTAAGAAAAAGGGTTCTGTGATGAGAAGTCCCCACCCCAGTCCCCCTCTTTCCTGCCTTGGGCAAGCAGAAGTGCCAGGTGATGCTGGAGGAGGAAAGCTTTCATTCATTCTGACACTCAAGTTATTTTCTGTTTTTCAGCGACTGGGGTTTGCTTAGAGCTCTGAAAGGCTTTGTCTTTTAGGGTCGCTGTTAGAAATTCTGGCATCCCATACCCAGGCAAACTTTTCTATCTTATGAAAAAGCAAAACCTTTCCTTACAGCAAAGCAAGAGGATTCGGGATGTCAGAGTGAATCCTGCCTAGTAGTTCCCATGTCAGAGGGAAGCACAGTTGAAAACTGAGAGTAGGGGAAGGTCATCTAGCTGCAGTTAGGTCTGTACGCCTGCTCTGAAGTCACAAAGAAGTTGGAGAGTTGTTATTGTTGTTGTTGCTGCTATTTGGAATGTGTCCCCTGTGTGTATTGAACGTGGGATTTCCTGTCAAAGTTGAGAGAGAAACAATGCCTTTGAAAAATGCTGCTGAGATTAAAAAAAAAAAAAGACTGTTGGAATTGGCAATCATGTTTTATTGGCTCCAATTTTAAATGCCGTTTTTAATGAGCCCTAGCAGAGGGTTGCTTTCTCTTTTTAGAAAAGAGAAGCAGTATCTTCTCAGTTTCTCATGATAAAACATCATGATTCCAGATGCCAGGCTATCCCAGTCTAATCCACCTAAGTGCTATGTTAGAAAGTACATGGTTTAAGAATCCACCATGGCCTTTTCCCACTCAGAACGATGTTTTAAACATGGGGTCCACTTTCTGCAGCCTTATGGAATTAAATGTTTATTTTTTCCATCATGATGTTTCTACCAGACCTAGGTAACTGAACTTTTAGGAAACTGGAAGATATTCTCTACAGTTGTTTAGGGAGCATTTGTATTCAGGTGAGGCCCACGGGAGGCATGGGAAATCTTGAACTTAGAAATCTTGTAAGTTGATCTTTCTACTATTTTCAAGAAATGAATTGTAGTGTCAGAACATGACAGTTAAGACAATAACACAAACGAGGATCCAAACTCATGTGATTGAATAGTGAACACAGGAGTCCAAGCGACAATAACATGGAATGTATTTTTGTTTTGTAAGAGTTCCAATTTGCCTAAAAATCAAGATGGTAAGCTTAATGTGACAGGCAAATGTTACCACACCAAGGAACACTGGTGATCAATATTCTGTTATTTTAACTTTTGTGACTTACAAATATACTTAACTTAGCATGTATCATACTGTTAAGTTATAGTCCTGAACATACATTTATTCATATTTTTTAAATGTACAATCTAGTATAAATTCAGAAACCCAGAAGGGTAATAAAATTAAGATTTAACTTGTTCTAAGAGTAATTTGGGGAAATAAGCATTATAAATTTGATCCAATAAATAAGCTTGAAGTCCTCATTGCACTTTTACCTGATAAATATGTCCTAGGTTTCAGTGTTAGAAGAGTTGACTTTCAAAATGCAAAATCCATTTCCCACCTTAGTCTGGATTTAGCATGCCAGCTGGGGCCTGCTGGCTCTGTCCTGGTGGATGGCTGAGATACTAGGATGCCTGGCTCCGTGACGACACCGTCCAGCTTCACTGGGCCATATCATTTGAAGGATATGTAGTGGCGTCTGACCACTGAATTCTTACAAGTGTCATGGATGCTGCAAGAATCTGATACTTCTGCCATAGGAAGAAAACTGTATTTTCCTTTAAAAGCGGAAGATACGGAAAATAGTTCATGTGAACCTATTGTTGATCTCAAAGTAATATAATTTAGACTTTGTTCCATTATTAGTAACTGAAGCATTTTAATTTCAGGGACTAATTACATTATTCTAATTTTAATTCACAGAAAGAATGCAAGAATAACCACCAAGATCTTAACTTAAATGTAGACAAAAATGTTGTAAGTTGCAACCAATAGTATGATATCAGCCCATTTGTTATAGCATCAGAGCAATATAAAAATGTTCTCAGTCTTACATGTAGTCTAACAGAGGGATAAGTGTGTTAAACAATTGTTTTTGAAATTGCATCACTTTTATTGAAGACAATTGAATGGAAGGGCATTGTATTTATTACTTTTTATCCACCTGTAGTCTAAATATGAAAGAGTTCCTCAAATTCAGAGGAGGAGTGGGAAAATTTAAATTGGCCAGTCTGTTGGAATAAGTTCAAAATACAAGCATATAGAATAACTTCAGAAGGAATTTACTTGTTTAAGAATACATGTTATCTATAGAATGTAGGACTATTAATATAATAACAATATTTTAAATATTTTTTTAAATTATTGAGTAATTTTGAATTTTTATTAAGTCTAGAAAAATAAAGCAAACCAAGCGTAGAGGCTTTATAAATATGCAAATTAATTTTTTTATCCTAGTTGCTTAGTTTTTCTGATTATGACATTTATACTCAGATTCACATTTTATTTTAGCAAACTAAGCATTAAGGATATTAAAAATAATAGACTTATTATCTTATATTAAAGTATATACATAACTAATTTAAGACCACAGGACCTGAATGGACAAAAATTAAAATATTTTGAAGTCTTATTTCTTATTTTCATATTGCTTTATTGCAAGAAATGGGACACTTAAGACATAAGTTTTGAAAAAGTTTCTGGGAAAGTCATTATTAAAGGCTTCTAAAACAAAAAAATTTAATAGAGTGACATGACATGCAACATTTAGTGCATTAAAAAGTAAATATCAAAAGACTTGTAGTGTAAGTTTAGCTTAAGTAACCCAAAAAGTTTTTTTATTTGTATTTTAAAAATTTTTATGCATAATTTAGTAATTGTCCCAAATAAATCAAATTGGACTGGCTTAATTAACTTCTCTTTTACATTTTCATTGCACCTCCCACAATGTAACAGTTAAATAAATGTTTAGTGAAAGTTGAAGGAACTAAAATTATAAAATAAGAAAGCTTCAGTGTTACATTTTACCAAAAGTTCTTCGACCTATGTTACTATTGCACATAACAAAAGTCCATTGAACCTCCTCCAGGAGAACACCTGTAATAGAAAAGCGTTCATAAAAATAATTATATTTTTAAAATATTTAATCACCAGCTATTACAGTCCTGTATACAGGCCTGTATTGAAGTGTAATTTTGAAGAGATTATATTTTATAGATGATAAAAGGCTACCTTATAAAGATTTCACTTTCTGCAAAACAGTCTATTTAAAGATTTCATATAAATTAATATAAAAATCTATTTAAACATCAGAAATACTAATTATCTATTTGCTAAAATGACTTGCAATGATTAAAAAGCCATTAGAATTCCTTAAGGCACAGTTTTGATTCCTGGTTTTGGTGCTTAGAAAATGTTTCTTTAAATGTAGGACAATATTTTCTATTGATTCCCTCCTAAGACCCTGAATAACAACCTTAACAAAGCAAACTAATCTTGTGTCCATGCATCCTCTAAATTGTGATTTCCCTTTATGTCAATTTGATACCCTCAGATAAGAACTTGTTAGGTAGTTAGATTTTGTATCAGAAACCATATCAACCATTCAGAATACAATTTGTTTATTATCTAAAACAGGACCATTGATTACAAAATTATATCACAGATATGGAAGCCAAATAGTTATATCCTACAATCAAAAAGCAATTAGAGTAGATATTAGTGCATTGCATTGGCTCAGAG
Organism: Phocoena sinus; assembly: GCF_008692025.1. Classification (NCBI taxonomy): domain Eukaryota; kingdom Metazoa; phylum Chordata; class Mammalia; order Artiodactyla; family Phocoenidae; genus Phocoena; species Phocoena sinus. Next base: position 42,276,122 of record NC_045776.1, read on the forward strand.
GACTTACTGACAATAGTGGACATGTTCAAATTTTAACTCATCTTTGTTTTTTTTTCCCCATACTTATGAACACATTGAGGCTCACTCATTACCTTAGCTAATTTCTAAGTATCTCAACTTTCTTATATTAAAAATACAGTGAAAAATGTTACCTTACTTACAACAGTTACTTCATACCAGGTGATATTCTAAGCCTTTTACAAATATTAAGTTATTTAATGCTCATAATAACCCTAAGGGATGGGTACCATCATTTGTTTCATTTTATGCATAGAAAAACTGATGTACAGAGAAGTTAAGCATTTTGCCCATGGCTGCACAGCTGGTAAGTGGTAGAGCCCAAGTCTGAGCCCAAGCAGTTGTGGCTCTTGGGTCCTTGTTCTCATCCATGGTGTTCTGCTTCTTACTATGAGCCTCTCTATTCTGTCATATAATCTGGTGATTGACCCTAGAGTTATATGTAGGTTTAAGACTTCCTTTTTGGAAAGACATTTGTGAGGGTTAACTTTTAATGTATCTGACTTTAAAAGAAGTTAAGGGGGCTTCCCTGGTGGCGCAGTGGTTGAGAGTCCGCCTGCCGATGCAGGGGACATGGGTTCGTGCCCCGGTCCAGGAAGATCCCACATGCCGTGGAGCGGCTGGGCCCGTGAGCCATGGCCGCTGAGCCTGCGCGTCCAGAGCCTGTGCTCCGCAACGGGAGAGGCCACAACAGTGAGAGGCCCGCATACCGCAAAAAAAAAAAAAAAAAAGAAGTTAAGGACATGTATTATTCTGGACCAAAGGTCAGCTTTTTTGTTTCTGTAAAAGGTCAAATAGTAATTATACTTGGCTTCAGGGTCACACTAACTCTGTTGCAGCTACTTCACTCTTCCTTGGTAGCACAAACACAGCCACGGACAATATGTAAATGAATGAGCGTGGCTACGTTACAATAAAACTTCATTTGTGAGCATTGAAATTTCATGTAATTTTCACATGTTATGAAATATGATTCTTCTTTTGATTCTTTTCCATCATTTGAAAATCTAAAAACCATTTTGTGTTGGGGGGGTGCTGTATAAAAACAGGAGGCAAGCTGGATTTGTTCTGTGAGTCATAGTTTGCCAAAACCCATTTTAGGCACTTGGGATACATCAGTGAACAAAATGGACACAAAACTTTGCCCTTATTCTAGTGGAAAGAATCCCTCTGGTGTTCTTGCTTCTGTTTGGAAGGAATTCAAATCTAAATAATTCTATCATGCTAAGTTAAAATTTCAACTTTCTGTAGCAAGACTTAAGAATTTGAATAGCAACCCCAGGAAGGTAAATGGTGATTAATTAAAAGAGTGAATGCATTGCTCATTTTTTTCCAACATACTGGATATAGAACCAACTAACATAGATTGGTCATTATTCAAAATAGGCTTTAATATCATTGATATGGTATTTTAATGATTTCCAGGAGGAAAGTAGAGGAGCCAGGTACATTTAACACACTGCTTTCTGAGACTGACATGTACATATCGAATAAATGAATCTAGGCATATGAATGAACATGTGACCAATTATTCTTCTAAATGCCAACCTGTATCTCCAGCTGCTATGATCAAAGGGCATTCTTGGCAGGATTCCTGACTTCTGAGTGCATCATCTGGATTGAGTATGTCTATAGAACCTCCCTGCCTTCTCCAAAGTGGGTAACCTCTGGAGGAGCGTGTGTGCTGCTGTAGGTTTGGCTTATGTGTCTATCTCCCCGACTGGATCAAGTGCCTGGACTTGACCCCAGAGTGTGAGTTCAGTATGAATGCGTATTGGTCTTAAATATAATTGTGGTGGACACTTAGGATTTGTTTCAGTTTCTTGTGAATTGACAAAGCCAATGAAAGATGAAAATGGAGGTAATTTTAAAGATGATTACATACACACACACATACACGCACACAACTGCTGTTTGCCAGTAATAATGGTACCTATCACTAATTGAGCACCTACCATGAGTGAGCTTGACAGAGTACTTACATTCTTTCTAGTCCTTTCAATCTTTTAACACATTAGACAGTTGAGGCTCAGAGAAAATAAGTTGTCCAATTATCTGAATAATGTTGAGTTGGGAGTCAATTGTCATCATCTGAAGAATAGTCTCTTATTATGAGTGCATATGGTAAATATGGCCTCTATGAAAAGCAAACTCCAATCTACACCTCCCATATCTTTGTTTTACCACAGCACAGTAGTGATTAAAAGTTCCAACCCTCTAACACATCTTCAAACCACCCAACCAATGAAGAAGAGTGAGAGGAAGACAGTAGAAAGCCCAGATTTTTTTCCTACTGGTCTACCATACTCAATTATTAGTTCTGAGATTAAGGGGCTAAATAATGAGATTGCTGAGATTATCACTATGATACTGACTTACTAAAAATAAGATGAGCCAATGTATTTTAAATAAATCAATAAAAATAAAAACTTTTCAGCTTAACTTTGAAAAATAATTGTGAAAATAAAACAAACCAAGACAAAGCCTTGGAGCTTGTATTGGAACCAAGAGATTGCCCCCAGCCCCCTAGATTTCTGTGCACTGGAGTCCTAGAGAAGCTATCAGCTTTGTTTCTGTGAAGACAAGAGAAAGCTCTTCACATTGGTGATACTTACAGGTGATAAATACAACAGGTAGAAGCCAGAATTATAAAAATACTCGTATGTTTTAATAACAGAAAATAAGATTAGTCTAATTGAAAATTTATTCTGCTTATCTTTTGTTTCAAGAAAATCATTTTAACATTCGCTACACTGTAGTGTTTATGCCTTCTGTCATTCATTTGGAATTTCAGAAAATATATTCAGTGCTATGTCATTTCCATCAACATCCAAGTTAATTCTTGATGCATGAATTACTAATGATTTCTCTTAAAAAAACCAAACAAATAAGCACTGTTATGATATGGGCAGGACAGTGAGTTAACCAGGGGAAGGACTCTTGGTTGTAACATATAGTGAGTATGTCTATTTTACTGTAAATATCAAAAGAGCTTATTTACTCGCAAGCATTAATGACAATCAGGTTAGAACTATTTGCAGCATTAGAAGTAAAGCAGAAAGGCACTAGAGAAAACTTATGGTAGTTGGGAAATGAAAATAGCAAATATTTGTGATAGAGAGAAAATAAATCAACGGGAAGTAAAAAGAAAAAATGGCAGTAACAAAAATGCAAGGAAATATGGGAAATCAAAGAAATTATTAAGATATAAACCATCTGAAAAAGAAAGAAAAAGAGAACTAGTAGTAAAGGAGGACGGGCAAGAAAATTCTAGAGTTTGGAGAGTAGACGCTCAATATTCGCTGAACTAATAAGCACAAATTAAGAAGCATTTAAGTCACTACATAGTGAACATATAATTTGCAGAGTTATGGACAAAGTTCCACTAAAAGGAAAAAAAACCTCTTTTCCTCAAAAGAAAAAATTTTTCAACAAGCAAAAAATGGTCAGTCATGGGCCCTTCACTCCTATAATTTGATTCAGTTCAATAATTATATATTTGTAATCTGAGTTAAGATGTTTTATAAATAACTCTATGTTCTTGTGCTAGATAATGCAGTAGCTTCAGAAGCATCAGGGTTTGAAGGGGCAGTCTGTTACGCCAACAGGAGGAGATGAAAATGTAACTGTATTCTTTGTAAATCTTGATTCTCAGTATAATTAGAGCTGGCAGCAGACCTGAGAAACGAGGGGACCTTCATGACCTTGGGCAGATTTTCTAAACCCATGCCCATGGCCGTGCCACGTCCACGGTGGGAATTTGGGATGATGTGTCGAATTTACCACTAACAAGAAGTTCTGCCACGGAATATCACCCAAACTTATGCTGAACACGTATAACACACCAAACTCTGTGCTATGCTCTGAGATACAGAGTGAAGAAGACAGACACATTCGTGACTTCACGTGGTTTACCGTATAAGGAAAAAGAAATAAGTACACAGATTAATCACACTGGTAATACATGCTATAGATTGGAAAAGTGCCATTTGCTGGGAAACGGTATAACACAGTGCTGTAACCTTGTCGGAGTGGCCGAAGAGTTCTTTCTCTACAGAAGAGGTTTAAGATGAACTTTGAGAGATGAGATATCCAGAGTAGTGGGTCTGGGGGAAGGCAGGGTCTGCAGGTGGGAAAGGCATAAGTTGAGAGAGGAGTACGTACACGAACACTAGGCGGCAAAGAGTTCGGTACCTTCCAGGGGCTGAAAGGAGGTGTGTGTGGCTAGAGATTGTGCAGGAAGGGTTGTCCAAATCATAGAAGAAGTTGTGGGCTTTGCCAAGGATTATCCACTGCATGGATGAATTCCATATGGAAAAATCAGCGTGCTTGTATACTTGAAATGAGTAAATGATCAATACTATATTGGAAACACTGCCGCCTTTGAATTTGTAAACATAAGTGTGTATCTTAGCTCTACTTTAGCTGAGTCCCAAATCAGTAAAATGGGTTAAGAATTATAGTTCACCTTCCTGGGGTTTTGGTAAGGATCAGCTCAGAACGTGAAAAAACTCCAAACAGAAAGTGCTAGTTGTAATTGATTTCTTTTTAATTTTAAAAGATACACTAAGCAAAGTTACCTGAATACGTTTTTGCCCATCTAGAAAATTCTTGAACATATTTGTGATTTCACTGATAGCACAGAAATAGTCAGCCTTCTAAGGACCTAAGAGTGAAGTTGGAGGGACCTGAAGATGAACACAAGGTCATCAGAAGGAAGTGGGAGAATCAGAATTTTTCATTGCCTCTCAGCAATTTATATTTCATTCCTGAAAATGATGGCCTTTTTTAGGTATAAGAGTCTCCATTTCTTCCTTTCACAGAGGAGAGTCCCTCCTCTTTTTAATCTCATACATTCGATGTAGGGCTTGGTTTGCTGCACGCTCTTAAAGCCTCTGGCGTCCGCGTCTGGCTCTCTGCTCCCACAGCGCCTGCGAGCGGGTTGGTAAGTTACACCTGCGCAGGGACCGGAGCTTCCTCCGAGCTCAGCTGGGCCACCGTATGGAGACTGGCTCACTGGAGGCTGCAGAGAAGTGAACTGAAGAATTACAGTCGGTTTCACTTCCCTGCCTATGTGCCTTCAGGTGCCTCTGAAGACAGACGAGGCCAGTGAAATGGAGAGGAGGACGAAGAGAGAAAGACCTAGGTTAGAAAGAAAAGAGTCCTTGAAATGTAGAGGCATCGTTGAAAAATGCGGAGGGACGGATGTGTTTGCGTGTCTGCGTTGCGTAGCCCCAGACACTGCGTACTGCGGTCTGCCAGCTTGAAATTTTCTGTACGGTGGCTTCTGAGAGGTGTTTTTTTATCAGCTAAAGGTCTATTTTGCGTGTGGGTGGGGCCGGGACAGTCAAAGATTCAGTCTGGCACTGAGTGAGGAGTTACTGGGTTGGGAGGGTCAGTTTTTCGCCAAAAAAGAAAATAGTCGTATTTGTAAATCCTGCTTAGAACAAAGCAGCAGACTCTGTCTGGCCCTGATTTTTAGCACCCCTCAGATCCAAGCACACCGGAACATCCTGGGCAAATGGAAAGGATTAGAAGAGGGAATGGAAAATCTGTGAGTCAGAGAGGGAAACTTCGAAGGAAGAACTTTAATGCTTTAGGATGCACACCAGGACCTCAGCACTTCCTACCCCATATGCATTATCAGGGGGCCATGGATACTGTGAGGGATCCCAGCCAATACTGGTGTGTTATAGAGGCAGAAGTTGTGAGCCTCCCTAGCAGGGACCAATTTGGTGGATTGGTTACTATGACAACTGTACCACTACTGTCAGTGGCAATTCCTGTAAACTCCCTGTCTTAAGGTTTTCACAAGGGTTCACTCCAGAATAACATCTGTAGGTACAGACTACAGAGTAAAGCTAGGAGATATAGGTATGGAGAGAAAGAGACTATGACATAATAGGAGGTACAGATACAAGTGTTATGTTATAGTGCAACTATCTTAAACAGTTCTATTGCATAGTAATTAAGACCTAAAATTTCAGACCGATGCAGGTCAAATCCCACCCTTGACCACCTTAAAAGCTGGCTCTCTCTTGGGGAGTTTACTTAATCTTTTTTCAGATCGCTTACCTCTGAAATGTAGATAATGATACCCACCTCATCAGGGCAATTCTGAATGTTGGAAGAATGTATGTACTATACTTAACACAGTACCAGACGGTACATACTTAATCATTGATAGCTTTTATTCTTATAGGAATAGTTCTGTTTATATCCAATTTGCGTTTCTGTTCACTGGTTAGGACTCCTAATTCCATACAGGATGTTCATTCTAGAGCCGGATTCTCACAGTCTGGGTCCCACGTACTGCTCTGATAGTGATAAGGTTTAGCTGACAGTGTCCGTTTTATCCACCTTTGAGTAAACTACAGAGCTGAGGCCAGTCCTGAGTCTGGTCCATTCCTTGTTCTATCCATGTCAGCAATGGAAAAGTTAGAAAAGCCTTTTGTGGATTCAGGTTGAACAGCTTTTTTGAGGTGTAATTTACATCCAACACAATTCACCCATTTCAAGTGTACAATCCAAGGAGCTTTAGTATATTCACAGTGTTTGCCACCATCACCACAATTAATTTTAGAACATTTTTACCACCCCCTCCAAAAAGACCCCATACCTATTAGCAATCAGCCCCCATCTGCCCCTGCCCCTTGCAGGTGTAGGCAACCACTAATCTACTTTCTGTCTCCATAAATCCATAGATTTTCTTATTCTGGACATTTCATATGGAATATGGCATCATGCAATATATGGTCTTTGGAGCTGGCTCCTTTCATGTAGCATAAGTTTTCAAAGTTCATCTATGTTGTAGCATGTAACAGGACTGCATTCCTTTTTATGGCTAAATAATATTCCATTGTATGGATAAACCACACTTTATCCATTAGTGGATGGACATTTGGTCTGTTTCCACTTTTTGCTTTTATGAATAGTGCTGCTATGAGCATTTATTTACAAGTTTTTGTGTGAACATGTTTTCATTTCTCTTAGATACATACCTAGGAGTGGAATTTGCTGAGTCTTATGGTATCAGTTAACACTGAACAAGTGTTTTAACTTTTTGAGGAACGTCAGAATGTTTTCCAAAGCGTCTGCACTGCATTCTCACTAGCAGTGTATAAAGGCTCCAATTTCTCCACATCCGCGCCCACACTTAATACCTGCCTTTTTGACTGTAGCCATCCTAAGGATGCAAAGTGCTATCTCACTTGTGATTTGCATTTCCCTATGGCTAATCATGCCGAGCATCTTTTCGTGTGTTTATTAACCACTTGTATATTTTTTGGAGAAAAGTTTTTTTCAAATCCTTTGGCCATTTTTAGTTTGGTTATTTTCTTTTTCTTATTGAGTCGTAAGAGTCTTTTTTGGCATTTTTTAAGAGGGCTTCTTATGGTTCCTAGATCACAGCTGGGGGCACCTTCTGCAGGAATTGGGTGTCCATTTGACAAAAATGAAATCAAATGCATGCACGTGTACAGTGGAAAATTCTCTAGATACTTCATCAAGGCACATATGTCTTATTAAAATTCTTGGTTTTTAGTGGGCAGAGGAAACTATCTGTGGTTGATGTTTGTTTTTCTTCTTCATTTGATTATTTGGCTTTATGTTGATTTAGGCATTATATTCCTCAAGTGGTAGTTGCACTTGGTGTAGCAAATCTTTTATTCAAAGAAAAAATATTATTACTCAAGTTATTATTTACATTGTCTTAAAGGCACATCAGAAAGTTTTATTCAAACTATGTTATACAATAATTATTTTAGGGAAATGAGGTAAAATTCTTGACTGCCAAGACAGTGATGACTCATAAAACCACTGAAGAAGAAGAAATTTTTTTAATAAAACCTGAAAAACAGATGCTCTTATTCGAAAAGGGATGCAAAAGTGTTCCTTGTGGGGGTGAGCAGGAAACAGCACAGCCCAGGATTTTCAGTCATGGCTGACATTCAACTGAGGGCTTCCCTATACGTATCACAAGGCAGTTTTGACATGGAAAGCTAAATTCATCATGAGAATAACTTGTCCGGTTTCATCTTCCTTTAGCTACAGTGTCCTTGCCATTTTCCTTAGGGACAAAAAATATCGACTGCTCTGACAAGAAATTACTTTTACTACGCTTAGTAGGTTAGGTTACTTCACTGACTCTTTTTTTTTTTTAAGTTTTTTAATTTATTCATTATTTTCTTTTTGGCTCGCATCATGCAGCATGTGGGATCTTAGTTCCCCTGACCAGGGATTGAACCCAGGCCCACAGCAGTGGAATGCGTGGAACCCTAACACTGGACCGCCCAAGGAATTCCCATAGGTTACTTCACTAACTCTTGCTTTGAGTGTATGGATGTGGCAGAATGTTCAGCAAATCATTTCCTAAGCTTAATGTTTATGCTTCCAGATGGAACAATTTCTATTTTGATTATGAATCTCTTTGAACAATCAAATCTTCCTTTCTGTTTAAAAGAGTTACATGTCTATACACGACAAAGAAGACTTGAGGCCACCATCATAGATCTGAGTGCAAAGCAGTAGAATTTAATGTGGATTTCTTATCTAGCTATTCAAAGGGACCAAGTGTTATTAAAAGCATGCGATAACTTCATAGGTTTTAGTAGCACTACCAACAGATCCCAGGTAAGCAGATAATTGCCTAAATTAGTCACTATGTGTGTTTAGAAGGCAGGCACCTTCTCCCCTTGGCAGAATTATAGAGAAGATACCTAATTCAAGGTAGTCGGTTCAGAACCCTGAGAAGCCCAATAAACTTCATCTGTCACTCAGACATTATTTTTATTTATTTATTTATTTTTTGCGGTACGCGAGCCTCTCACTGTTGTGGCCTCTCCCATTGCGGAGCACAAGTTCCGGACGCGCAGGCTCAGTGGCCATGGCTCATGGGCCCAGCCGCTCCGTGGCATGTGGGATCTTCCCGGACCGGGGCACGAACCCATGTCCCCTGCATCGGCAGGCAGACTCTCAACCACTGCGCCACCAGGGAAGCCCTCAGACATTCTTATATTCAAAATTTGGAAAGAGAAAGCAGACAAAGCAAAACTGAAATAGTTAAACACCACTTTGTTGCACTCAAACTCAAGATCTGTGATTGCTCCAGAGTTAGGAAGCAGCAAACAAAACCAGCGGCAAGCAAAAATCCATTCCAAGGAAGGGGCACCCCCTGTACAGGAAGAAGCCCCTCAAGTCTCGCATCAGCCTAGTCAAACTGAGAGCCCAGGTTCCAGAACACGATAGTCTTTTTGACCTAGAAAGAATAATCTCACCTCAGAAAGATTTTTGTGGAGAGTGCCTCCCATTTTTTATGGCAAGGAAACTTTAGAATCTCAGAGCATGAGAAACGTTTGAAATGTCTGAAAGCACAAAGAAATGTATGTCTATAGCTTCACAGACACTAATTAGAGTCTGCCACAAAAGCTTATGGGAATCACTTCTCTCCTTTATCATATCTGTTTCTTATCCCTCCTGGTCGCCCTGCCTTCATTGGAACATTGTTAACCATTAACATTTACTGCATATGTAAGTAGGCGAGCACCAAGCAGAGGAGGAGATAAGGATGTCTGCCTCCCATATTCCAAATTCTCCATACGGTGAGGTTGGCTGCTATAAAATACAGCTGTTGTGTGGTGAAATTAAGACGATCCTTTCTTAAAGCAGTCGTGCAGGTTTTGACCATTGAAGCCTCCTTCTCAAGTGTCAGTTCCCAAAAACGAGTGTGAGAGCCATTGGCATCATTCTGCCCTGTGTTTCTGTTGGCTGGTTAGGTTCTGTTAAGGACTGTATTAGTCCACTCGAGCTGCCATAACAGAATAAATATGGACTAGGTAACTTAAACAACTGAAATTTGTTTTCTCACAGTTCTAGAGGCTGGAAGTCCAAGATGAAGATCCAGCAGGGCTGGTTTCTGGTGAGGGCTCTCTTCCTGGTTTTCAGTACAGCTGCCTTCTCACTGTGTGCTCACATGGCCTGTCCTCTGTATGCAGAGCTGGGGGGGGGGTGGGGAGAAGAAGAAGGGAAACTCTGGTGTCTCTTCCTCTTCTTATAAGGACACCAGCTCTATTAGATGTGGGCCCCACCCTTATGACCTCATTTCACCTTAACTACCTCCTAAAAGCCTTATCTCCAAACACAGTCACATTGGGAGTTAGGGCTTCAACATAAGAATTTGGAGGCAACACCATTCAGTCCAAAACAAGGGCTAAGAATAGAACAGAAGGAATTATAAAACAGGTTTCGAGGCACTAACTGAAATGTTGCTTTTCAACTAGGGTCTATACAGGCAAATTATCTAGGCAGATGAGCAATTATCCAAGTCAGCAATGTGTTGATAGATCCTCCAATAATACAAACCTAAAAGAGAAAAAAAAAGTACAGATCTTGTTTTCCTCAGCCCCCTAAAATCTTGCCTAGATCAGTAGTTTTTTTTTTTTTGTGGTACGCGGGCCTATCACTGTTGTGGCCTCTACCATTGCAGAGCACAGGCTCCGGACGCGCAGGCTCAGCGGCCATGGCTCACGGGCCCGAGCCGCCTCCGCAGCATGTGGGGATCTTCCCGGACCGGGGCACGAACCCGTGTCCCCTGCATCGGCAGGTGGACTCTCAACCACTGCACCAGCAGGGAAGCCCATAGATCAGTAGTTCTTTGAAGAATCAACCATAGAGCTTTTTTATTGAAACATCTTCCCTAGTCCTACCCAGAGATTCTAAATGGATTGATCTGGAGCGTGGACCCAGGAACCTGCATATTTAGCAACTTCCTGGGTGATTTTGGGACCACACTGTGAAAATCACAAGACTAAACAGATGCTTCTGTTTTCCAATTTGCTACGTATCTATGGACGATGGAAGAAAATACTGATTGCGATTTACTGGAAGATAAGTTTAAGGAAAATTTGTTGAAAATTAAAAGAAATCAGATTCACTGACATGAGAAAAAGGGAAATGAGTCTTAGGGAAAGTTATTGGAATTACCGGACTCTAGGGGATATGTTTCTGGATGATGAAATTTGGGTACCTACTGTGCTAGAGAATTTTCAGGATAATTCAAGCCACACAGTATAGAGTCCACAATTCAGCTTCAGAGAATGTGGTGTATTTTCCCAGAATAATTTGTTTCTGCCCGTCAGAGATCTGATGATTGTAAAGGACAGTGTCAGGGATTGGCTGATCGGTGAGTCTCAGAGGCTTCTGCAAATTCCCCTTCCTGGGGGTACGTTGGAGAGCCTCCCAGATCCTGCAGATCCCTCGAGCCAGGGTTTCCTTTATCACTTAGCCCCTCCAGGGTTGGTGAAGCAGCAAAGAACAGGCTCCCCACAGGGAGGGAGAGGAAAAGAAGAGGAAGATAAGAAATTCCTATTTCACCCACCACAGTGGGGTGTCCCTAAGCTGGATCCCACAAGCCACACCTCATCGTCTCCACATCTCACACCCCAGGCCTGCCTCAGTCCCTCACGGCTTCTCTACCCCAAAATAAGGATAACTTTCATTTATCTTAATCCCAGGATGATTTCATAACATTATTCTTCCCCTAAAAATAAATTCTGGGCCCATGTAGAGGGTATCAGTTACAACTCCCTTTTTTTGAAAATGGATACCTATTTATTGCCGTGAATATCCCAAGAGAAGCATGGGGTAATAGGTTCAGTTACCAACTAACTTTTCTCCCTGTCTCTCCGCATGACCACTCCTGCAGTGATGCTCCAACTGGCAACAGCCTGCCTGGCGGGAGGCTGGCTCCTGTTACTCAGTACGAGCTTCCTACTTTCCCCATGAGAAATCTTTCCCTGGAGTTAGAGGAATGGATAAAATCAGTCTCTAGACCCGTGAGGTGTCAGTCAGGCCATTGTCCGCTCATCCTGAATGGCTGAACTTCTATTTTGTTAAAGATTCATTTTTATTGTTAGGTCTGGAACTGTCAGATACAAGTAATTTCAGCGGGAGGTATGTAACATCCTGAACTTGGATTTTCAGCGTCATCATATGATCTTGTGTCTTTCTGCACTTTGTCTTGTGCAGCAGGTACCAACATTTCCCCAGGTCAGGAAGTCACTCTTTTCTCTTCAGAAAGGCGGCCAGATGGGAGGGAGAGAGAGAGAAGTCTCAGTAATGAGATTGGTTCTCAAGAGGCAACATAGTCTAATAATTGGCCTTTATTAGGGGTTTAAACGCAGGCATTACTTAGGCGTCCATCACTGGCCTGAGAGTGATGCTTTATCGCTTTTCATCACTAGGCTACACAGAGCTTGAATAGCTCCTTGGTGACAGGCTGCACAGAACCACTTCTCTCTTGAGTTTTTTCCTATGACACAAACATTGGTGTCCCTGCCAGCGTGTTGGGTGGCATCTGTTTTAGTGAGTAGGGAGACCCCGAGTCCCACTTGGAGGCAGGAGGATTAGTCGAAGAGGTCATACTTGCCACACAACTTCCTCCCAGGAATAGGGAGGATTAATGAGATGCTATTCCCATTGCAATTCATGCTCCTCAGAAAGTCACTATGTACTAGGTATTAGAATTAGAGATTATATAGGTAATCAAGCAAAGAAGATATGCAACTACTTCTAGTTACCAAAGGAAGCTTTCATCTAGGAGGTTGGGGGCGGGTGGAAATGCAGTGAGTATAAAGGTGGCTGGAAGCCATTTTTCCTCATGAAGCAAAGGACAAGGAGTGAAGTGTGAAATGCTATGTACAGTATAAAGATAGACCCATTCTGGCTTATGAACTAAGCCTTGGGGAGGCTTACATTTCATGGATTCAGATGAGGACCTTAAGACACTTTTGTCATATCTGCCTCTGCCATCATGAACCAGTCTACAGCTTTGGTGTTCAGAGAAATGTGGCAAAAACATCAGTAAACTACCCCACCTGCATGCTGGAGGACCCGGTGACATTCTGAGTTCAGTATGTGTCAGTGAAGAATTGTGGAAGAATGTCCTAGTGTGCTACGGGGGCTGGGGTGAGAAGTGAAGGAGTGGGAAGATGGTTCACTACAATTGTAACATGCAAAGCTCCAGTCATTCAACATGTTGAGCTTCTCATGGTCAAACCTGTAAGAAGGGGCCAAGTTGGAATGTGACTAGGTTTTCAGAGTCACAGGTTTTCAGAATGTGACTAGGGTTCAAGATTTTAAAGTCCTGGTTTCTTCCATTTACTCTAGTGTGTCCTCAACTATGGTTTACCTGCCACTGGTAGAATGTGAGACCATTTCAGATGGTACACAAGAAGCCATTTTTAAATTTATTTTAATCCTTAGGTATTACTATATTTTAACATGTGTTAGAGGTAAAACACAGTTAACCCATGAAGTCCATGATTCATAAATATAATTGCTGGAACAATGATTCTCAATACCGGTTGTATATTAGAACCACACAGAAAACTTAAAAAGATTTTTAAAAGACACCGATGCTGGGTCCCACAGTAGATCATGAAATCAGAATCTCTGAGAGGCACCCTGACCCTAAATATTTTATAAAAGCTCTCCCAGATGGTCCTAAAGAGCAGCCACCATTGGGAAAGACTAGAACACACTAGGGATTAAGCATTTTAAAGTGATCAGTTTTAAATAAAATATAAAGTAAATAATATACGGATATGGCAAAGATCATTAAAGCCCTGTATTGTGCTAATAACTGAAATTGGGTAAACTTCCCTCTATCGTGGGTAGCTCCCATTCTGATCCTAGGTAGCAGGTTAGATTTGGGGGTTAATCAACAAGACTGTCTGTTCTCCAATATGTCACCCTCTGACACTTCCACATTTTGGTTCAGAAACGTGGCTTTTCCTCTTTCCCTTTTGCCTTTTGACACCCCCATCACCACACCCACTGACTAGACCTTAAAACAGATGAGGAAAAAAAAAGGATGATGAGAATCTGTAATGACATATATCTGGATTAGTGGGATTGCAAATGACTTTGACTCTTTTCACCAGTTCGTTCTTTTATTCATCATTTCTTCATTCCTACAACAAGCATTTACTGAGTACCTATGTAGTACTAAGTCCTTTTTGTGTTTAACAAGAATTTTTCTCAGTGAGCCTGTGTTGTCTTTATGATCAAACGAATCGTAAAGTTACTCCCATTTTAGGAAAACTAAATACTGTATATGACTGACCATTCTCCAGTTACCACGCAGCCAAACTCCTGGCGGGAGATAAAGTATCAGAAGACGGAAGCAAAGACATTTTCAGCCATTCCTGAGAATCACAGAAGGGTTGTGTACGAAAGCCCTAGAGACATTTCCTCTGTGAAATGGAAGAAATAAAACCCATCCTGAGGCACTGGAAGGTGCCCAAACCCTTTTTCCTCTATTCTTTCATCTGTTAAATGGGGATAATGATACTTTATGTTTACCTACCTCAGAGAGGCATTACCAGGTCTATTTAAAGGCTCTTCTGATGAAAGCTGCTGTGTAACTACCAAGAACAGCTATGATAAAAAAAAAAAAAAAAAAAAAAAACTAAATACAGCAGCAAATCAGCTGGAACAAGTTCTCCAGGGAGTTTACTTCTCTGGAAAAATTTAAGAAAGGGGTAGCAGCTCTCCTCTGGCGACTTTTGGGTACCCTTCTAGCTGGAAGTTTAAGGAAGGCTAGCTGATCTGGAAAGTCTCCTCCTGGCTACTGATTTGGGATCTTTCTCTGTTTACTTTTCCCCCGTGGTCTAAGCAGTTTCCATCTGAAATTGCTCTTTCAAGTTTTTCAGATCTTAACTCAGAAACTGTTTTATCCATGAAAAGAATCTCAAGCAAGGCAATAACCTATGACAGAGAAAGAGAGAGAGACTGTTTGAGAGAGACAGAGAGAGAGAGAGAGAGAGAGAGAGACAAAGAGAGAAAAGGGAGGCTATAATGTAGAGGATATGTGCATTTTATCGAGGATAAGTAATGGGGAATTCTTTGATAGTTTATAAAAAGAGGACCGAAGTAATCGATCATTAATGTCAGGCTTTGCTGAAATTCATTTGACAAAGCATGTAGGGTAAATTAGATGGGAGCAGAAGCTCACAAAGCAAGGACATCACTATTACAACAGCTCAAGAGAAAGTCAACCCAGCTGAATCAGGCTACTGGCAGTTCGGTTGAAATGAAGAGATATATATTTTTTATTTTGGAGTATAGTTGATTAACAATGTTGTGTTAGGTTCAGGTGTACAACAGAGTGATTCAGTTATACATATACATGTATCTATTCTTCTTCAAATTCTTTTCCTAATTAGGTTGTTACAGAATACTGAGCAGAGTTCCCTGTGCTATACAGTAGGTCCTTGTTGACTATCTGTTTTAAATATAGCAGTGTGTACATGTTACAGCTCTAGAATCCATAGGATTTGGTACAACATTGACTATAGCAGGAAAATGAGAGAAGAGTCAAGATTACCATACAGTTTGGAGAGTTGGATATCATAAGGTTTGGGGACTTCCTTAACAGAGAGAGATGGCAGCCAAGAATGAGTAGGTTGAATTTATGAATGAGATCTAGACCAATGCCATTGAAGGAAGCCCAGTGGTTTTATATTTTTGTTAAACTTGCTTGTGCAGTAAATATTCTGACTGTTTATAAACAGTGCACCTATGGTACCTGAAAAGGCTTCTAAACAATAAAAGAAACTGCCAAAATTCCAAAGATGGATTTTCAAGTGAGTGCTTTGTAAGCTTAATAACTATGCATAATAATAATCATTGTCATTTATCGATTGATTACTATGGGAACTACATACATATTTTCCATATGCAACTCAGATGTCAGCTGGTGGCTTTTCAGTTCTGGTAAAGATCTGGTAAAATTGTTGCAAACCCCTTCAATCCAAAGGCCTGTGGAAATCCAAAACCTGTCTTTGTCTCTGTGAATCCCCAGGGCTTTACATCTTCCCGAATTTCCCTGCCTCCGGATCACTACCAAACACCACTGCTGTACCACCAGATGTGAAATTGCCCATTCACTCACCGCTTGTATAAAATGCTAAGCCATCATAGGGTTAGCAAAGTTCACTGAAGTTGGATAGTCATGGGAAAGAGGCATAACTTCTTCCAGTCTTCTCCAGCCTCTCCCTACTGGATCATGTTGGGAGCATCAGCTTTTTTTGTTGTTGTTTGTTTTTATACATTTATTTATCTTTTATTTATCTATTTTTGGCTGCGTTTGGTCTTCTTTGCTGGGCTTGGGCTTTCTCTAGTTGCGGCGAGCGGGGGCTACTCTTCGCTGTGGTGCGCGGGCTTCTCATTGTGGTGGCTTCTCTTGTCGCGGAGCACAGGCTCTAGGCTTGCAGGCTTCAGTATTTGTGGCTTGAGGGTTCTAGAGCGAAGGCTCAGTAGTTGTGGAGCACGGGTTTAGTTGCTCCGCGACTTGTGGGATCTTCCCGGGCCAGGGCTTGAACGCGTGTCCCCTGCATTGGTAGATGGATTCTTAACCACTGCACCACCAGGGAATTCCCAGGAGCATCAGTTTTTGTCTCCCCTCGCTGTGCAGAGACATTCATCTTTAAAGGCAACAGCAGCACGAAGTGCCCTTCGTTGGTTGAAGAGACTAGATCTAGGAGGTGATTTTGTTTACGAGTTGCAGCCATTTCTTTTCCAAATAATGCTTAAATGACTTCATGTAACCCTCACAACATTCCCACTTTACAGATGAGGCAACTGAGGCTTCAAGAGGTTGAATACCAGCCCAAGTATATAAACGTATGAAGTGGTAAAAAGAGAACTTCAGTCCAGGTCTGGCTGATTCTTAAATTAAAATTAACTTGGTCTTTAAAAGATGGAATAATTATTATCTACCCCCATTTACATTGCCCCTTCAAAACTGCTTAGTTTTTCCGTTACATTTTTGTTTAAAAAAAAAAATGGCAATACACCTCTGCAGACCATATATGGGGAATTACAGAGTCAAAATCCCAGTATTGATGTATCATTTCAGAGAGAATGAGTTGGGATGACTAAAATATCTAAACCATGGAAATGTGATGCTATTACTTCTAAGTAATACAATTTGGATGTGGACATGGGCTACTCGCTTATCAAACCTCCAGATTACACAAAGGAATAGCTATACTGAGGATGATGGCGATGAGAGGAGGATGGTGATAGACAGCATTTAATTAGCACCACTATAAATGCTTTGCATATATTGTTTTTAATCCTGAAGATTAAACAAACCTATGCCTTAGGTCTATTCTTTTTTTTTTTTTTAATAATATATTTTATTTACTTTTTTTTTTTTTTTTTTTTTTGGTACGCGGGCCTCTCACCGCTGTGGCCTCTCCCGCTGCGGAGCACAGGCTCCGGACGCGCAGGCTCGGCGGCCATGGCTCACGGGCCCAGCCGCTCCACGGCATGTGGGATCTTCCCGGACCGGGGCACGAACCCGTGTCCCCCGCATCGGCAGGCGGACTCTCAACCACTGCGCCACCAGGGAAGCCCCTTAGGTCTATTCTTATCCCAGTTTTACACACGAGATTCAAGAGGACAAAGAAGCTAGCCCAAGGTCACTCATCTCAGAACAGCGGAAGCCAAAAGTCTCACCCCAATTGTGAGACCTACACTCTTAACAACCAGGCTGTCCTGCTTGGAGAATCGTGATATTTCCAATAGATGTCCCCACTAGAATGGAAGTACCTGCCACGAGAACAGGGAATTTATTCCTCTTGTTCGCACCATGACCTTTAGTGTTTAGAACATAGTAGAAACTGGAACATAGTAGAAACTCAATTAATAATTGCTAAATGATAAATTAATTGAAACAAAGTGTCTCAATCAGTAGAGGGTATAAAAGCATTTAAAAAGGGTAATGCATTGATATTTAAAATACTTAACTAGAAGAAAGATAGGATAGGGAAAAGCCTGACTTGACAACCTGGGTTGTTTTTTTTAAAAACAATCTGTATTTGTAGTCAGCTGGAACCAGCACTGCATTGTGACAGCTGAAAGACCATTGTGATTTTTAAAAAGCCTTAAAAAGATACATCACATCACATATCAATATCATATTTGTTATATTGTGTACAGTTCTAATAAGGTACATTGAGTACATTTTTAATAAGGAAAATGGAAATTTTTTCAGAAAGAAATGGACATTTTCAACATGCTAAAGAGAAGACATATAGCAACTATCTGCCGTTATCGGAGGTGCTGCCATGACAGCACCTTGCTCTTTTTCTCTGACTTTGGCAGATTCTCAGCTCAGCATAAGGAGAAAAAAATCAGTCTAACACAACTGTCCAACAACTTTCCACAACAGAGTGCGTTTGAAAAACTAAGGTCCATTTCATTATAAATTTCCAAATTAATAAGAATGCTTATAAAAAAAAAACTATTGAAAGGATTTCTACATTATGTAGAGAACTGGACCAAATCAGTGGCCTCAAGTCTGGCTGTGTGTCAGGATCAACCAGAAAACTGTGAAACATTATCGATCTTTCAGGCTTCATCCCACTGAATCATAATCTCCAGGAATTAGGACCTAAGAATCTATCTCAAGAATCTTAATTTTTTAATCCCCTCAGATGACTTTGATGACTTGCCAGCCTTGGAAGTCCCTGAACGAGATGACCTCAAAGTTCTCTTCTAACTCTCTGACTTAATGATTCTTAAGAATATTGCAGAACATTTTCTTTAATAAATAAATAATATTTGTTATCTGCAAAATAAACTTAGCCTAAATGTACATGGGTGGCTCTAAAGTGCCAGCAGACCAGCTGATTTCTTAAATTGGTTAAAACGCTTCTTGCAATCTAGCTAATAAAAAATTTTTATATGTATCCTGGGGAAGGAAAACTTTATCTGGCCTGTTTCCCAATTATTGAAGTTCCAAATCACTGAAATATAAATAAATGAGACTTTACCATACTTATAACACCAGTATGATGAAAAATTTGTTTACACCAGGAGGTTTTAGGTTATCCTTCAATCATTCATCCCTGGAACCAAAGTACCTATGCGCGCGAGCGCACACGCGTACACACGTACACACATGCGCAAATGTGACACATGGTAAATGTTGGGCAATTACTGAGCTGGAACAAAGGAGACCTTCAAATTCCATCGCCTTTTTAACCTTATATTTTTCTTTGCAAGAATCTAGGGACCCAAAGGCATCTATATAATATTATTAATCACGACATACTCAGCTCTTTAAGTTTCTCTAATTACTTAACTCTTAAATATATTACTTTGGTCTAAGTGGTGCTAAGATGAGGAGTAAAAAGGAGTATTTTTAAAATATTAACAGACTTAAAGAGAACAGACTAATTTTGGCTAAATTGGCTTCCTGTGTAAAGAGCTTCTAAAAAGTATACTATGTTGCCTATGAAGGAACTCTAATTATTGCAATATTGTAGATTTTGCCTAATCTAAAATTAAACCTGTAAGGCTCCACTGGAATTGTTTAGAAGAGAATAATTGAAACCCCCTTCAGCAAGTTAATTCAGATTCTTCTAATTTTACTTTTCTAGTTCACAAGGTATCTTTTTTCATGGCGTTTTCAAATTGAAGTTCACATACATCAAATAAATGGCATGATAATCAGAGGTTTCAATATCCAATATGCATTCATTATTATCTGTCATTATTGTCATTGTCACGATTA
Organism: Phocoena sinus; assembly: GCF_008692025.1. NCBI lineage: Eukaryota > Metazoa > Chordata > Mammalia > Artiodactyla > Phocoenidae > Phocoena > Phocoena sinus. The sequence goes on from NC_045776.1 coordinate 42,295,725, forward strand.
TAATTGCACACTGTAAAAGGAATGGAAGCTTTTCCACAGGAATTATTCACGTGTATTAGTTTCTAGGAGTAATTGAATAGTTGACACTGCATTTATATCAAAGTAAAATATGTGCTGGTGTTTCTCATTTGTTTTATTCTTAAGAAATAAGAAATGTAGAGTAATCTCCATTAGGTCTCCTTATTTGGATCCAGAAATGTTCACAGTTTTATGTGATGTCTGATGTATACTTTCTTATAACAAGGCTCAAGATAGCCAATATAATTAAAATGATAATTTTCTAAGAACATACAATTATAAGATAACAGCTAGGTAGTGAAACCCTCTTAATTAACTTGTATTTATATATATGAACTCAGCAAGTATCTCTGTGAAAAATACTACTTTTCTTTTTTAACTAATCAGGATTGGCATAATGAAATAAAGCCCACATCGTATTGTCAATACTAAAGATAAATTAATAATAATTTACCTTAGAGTTTACATAGAACTTTTCACCTTATTGTTTTACATCATTCTCACGACAATCCTTTGAAGATGCAGATCAGATATTACTCCTCTATTTAAAGATGAGAAAACATAGGCTCCAAGAAGCCAAGTAAATTATACAAAGTCACTCTGCTGAATAGCAAAATCAGCCCCAGAATCCAGGTCACCTGGGTCTTAACCAGAATTTACGGTAAAATAAAAAATTTTTAAATAAATTTGAATTTTAAAAAGATCATGGACCTGGTAGAGTTAGAAGGGCTAGGTCTGAACACTGTTTCTGCCACTTTATTTGACTCTAAGAACTTTCTCACTTTCCTATAAAATGGAACTATACCTATGACGTAGGGCTGTTTTGAGAGTCAGTGGAGAAAATGGTGAGAAAACCACTTACATGTGTTTTGTTATTTTATGTGTCCTTTCTTCTGTACTATGCTACTTCTCACATGCTTTATCCTGTTTTTGCTTTCTATGTGCTTCACCTTCACAAGGTAGAGTTTTAAGCTTTATTTAGAATTAAATAATATCAATACCGGGTTGGAACATTGAGTAACACTAAACTCTAGAAACAAAATACTGCAAGGAAGAAAGCCATAAATTGAATGAATGATGATATAAATATAATAGCGCAAAAGCTTTAGAATGTGTCCTCATTCACTAAGAAGGCCAAATGTAATGAACTACTAGGAGAACTGCACCTTTACAGAAAACACACAGCCAATGAGGGGAGCTGGGGTTTCCTTTATTTCCATGAAATTCTTCAGGAGGGCTGGGTGGTTTAGAGACTTGTCCTAGTTGATGTGAAGTCTCTCAGAGCTGCTATGCCAGCTAGCCTTTAAACAGTGTCGTTGCTGGCAGGGTGGAAGTTGTTACCATTTGCCATTTGATCAGTGGTTCATTTATCGGTAATCTCAGTCCAGTTCTTAGGGAACAGATGGCAATGACTGGCTCTTTGGGCACAAAGACTCTCAATCTGCTCCCCATCTGCAGAGATGGTCCATCTAAGGAGGTGGTGAAAATCACCAATGGGATTGGTCCAGGGAAACTAGCCTTATCAATGAATGAAACGCCCTTACAAACATATTTGAGCCATGAGTTTATCTCCCTTTGTCACTCATGAAACACATTTTAAAAGCAGTACATTTATTTAAATATTAAAACAAAGATTTAATTACATTGCTTCGGTCATACCACCATTCCAATGAGTCCTTGCCTCTATGTCTAACCGGTAGATACGGTCCATCTTTCCCCACCTTCAGTCTAGAGCACATACATGTGTCAAATCACGACAGCCACAGAATCGTGACTTCCCGTTGAACAGGTCTGTCTACACGTGGAAACTGACAGCCATCTAAAAATATAGAGGCTTTCATCTTAACTTATACTCACAGAGTGGTTGATTATTTGAGCTAAACCTACAGGAAAAAATTGTCTTATATTAGTCCTGTAACCAGGCATTTAGGAGATTATATGGCACATGAATTACGTATTGTTTGCGAATAAAAGAGAGGTACTTACTGCACTGAATTTTCTTAACCCCTGTGAACAAACCACCCCAATCGTTGACATCCTCAAAATATGGGGCTCTTTGCTATTGTATTGTTTTTGTTTCCCAACTACTGATCTATAAGTCATATGGGTACAGTTCCAAAGTACTTCAGCTTCAAAGAAGTCGAGTTTTTTAGTTTGTGGCAAAATTAATATTGCAAGCTGATATCACATTGAACATTTTTCTACAAGTACAGCTCCCCCTATGCATGAGTCCCTGATAGGAGGTTTTCCAGAAGGTATATTTTTCTGCTGAGGCATATACGAGGCATTCTATGGCACCAGAGTTTCATTAAAGGAATTCTCTTGTTCCCTTCCTTCCCATGGAAATGTCATTAACTGTATTCAGTTAACTCTCCAAATGTTAGGTTCTTAACCAACAAACAGTGCTTCTCCACTCGGGCGTACTTTGCCAAGCGTCCTTGAATCAGAACGACCAGGCTGAATATGTAATAATAGATTCTGAGCCACGCTGTGGGTGGTGAGCATATCTAAGAGGAACCCTTTTACATTTACTGACTTTTTCCTTCAATCGTGCTTGTTTCGTTTCTTCCACCACCACCTTCAGCCTTTCAGGTGAACGAAAGTTTCAATTATATGTAAAGCAACCGTTAAATCAGCAGGACACCTGTTGGGGGGCTGGGTCTCCCCTCCTCCGTCCAATCGCAAGTGAGCTCAATCCATTACTGTTCCCGAGGGTCATACATCCATCAGGTCGAGTGTGCCGGCCAGGGTGCATCTTACAGCTTTTACTGCATATGAGACATTGCAGGCCTGTTCTCAGGAACTGCCGGGCAGACTGGGAATCACAGTCACGCGTAATAGCAGCGAATTGCTAGCTCTTGATGGGTGGGTAGTCACTCCTTTCAGCGGTTGCCCCCTGGGGGGAGAAGGTAGAAAAACAGAGGGAAGGAATTAGAGTGACTTTGCACAGCTGAGCAAGTTCATGCCGCTGGATCAGTGGCAAGCGTTGGCAGGGCTCCACTCTGGGGAGGCTCAAAACAACCTCACAGTCTCGTTTTTACCAATTGGTGCTGCTGTGTCGCCCCTGGTGCCCTGGGATGGGGGGGAGGGAGAGGAGGGGCTGGGAAGAGGATGAAGGTGGAAGTCTCAGCTAAATTCAACAAAAAGTCCTGTTCGTGCTGGTGAACCCACCCCAGTAAGCCCTGTGCTAATTGTACCAAACTGGTATTTGAAGTTCGCTGGGTGATTAAAGAGTTGGCTCACAAAGTCTCTGCATAACCTTTATTTTTTCAAGGTTCTTTGAGTGGAGAATGGTTTATAATAATGATTTTGACTAATACGATTTTTGACATGCAACTTTAATCCTTAACCTTAGTACAACTCCAGAGCATTTCATGTGTACTCAGCTGTAAAGAGTGATGATTTAAAGGGATAATATAAGAAAAAGGTCGTTCTAGAATGAACCTCTAACAAATTGCATAAAAGGAGCTTATTATTCCTTGAGTATGGGGATATGCCATGCTTCTGATCGTTTTTCTGCTTGGTTCAGAAAAATTGTTGAGACATGAATGGGAGAAGAAACAGGAAAAAAATGAAATAGAAATCTGCAAGCAGGGAACATTCTTTTGATGGTTATGATTTTGTTGCCACTGAAGAGGCTCTACAGTAATGTGGTTATTCATCTCCTCTTTTGTTTTGGGTGAAGAATTCGCTCTAACAAGAAAATGCTGTTGTTGGTTGGTGGATTGCCTCCTGGGCCGGACCGGCTTCCCAGCAATTTGGTTCAGTACTACGATGATGAAAAGAAGACGTGGAAAATCCTCACGAGTGAGTGCCTTTATTTACTTACCCACCTATTTATTTCAGGTTAGAGCTATCTTGATGAATTTGAAAACATGGTTAATCAAATTAGACATTTTATTGATTTGTTACCCTTTGGAGGTGTGTTTATGTATCACAGGGGACTTAAAGTCAAAGACTAAATTAACCTTGCGGAGTGGCCGATTTGTTAGTGGAAGAGGCCTAAATTAAAAGTGGCCTAAAATCAGTGCACTTGAGTTGGTGTTTCTGTGTGTGTTGCCACAGAGGGGGAGGGAAGACTGAGATCTTTCAGAAGAAATTCTTCCATTATGGTTTTGCTCTTGGAAAAGGGAAAGCTTGGTTAATAGCACTAGTAAATTTTCTCATGTCAGAATGATTGTTTAGTTCATTGTCTCTGTAACTAACGTTCATTTTGCTTTTTAGGCATCTTTCCTCATTAACCTTTAATCTGTGGTCCCGGGTCTTTAGAGAACCATCCCCTTCCATTGCTCCACAGTTCAGATGGACAGATATACCCAGGACCTCTCCCTGCTGCATTAAACTGTGCTTGAAACTTCCACCCAAGATTCTTCTCCTCCCCTCCTTAAAGGGTGATTGTGTTTTAGAGCAAACCTCTTGCCTTGGGCACTGAGATTTGGAACTTATTGTTACATCGGTTATGATTCCCAATCTGACTCAGTCATGGAATCAAAAATCATCATTTCTTGAGTGCAGGGGACTGTGTGCACCGGTCCCCTTGTGGGCACCGTGGCTGCACTGGTCAATAAAACTAAATTTTAACTGTCAAAATTGCCCAGAGCTGTATAGATAAAATAATAAGTGAGTAATTTTGATCCATAAATCAAAACCATACATTTAAAACCGACAAAAGTGAAAGTTAGATTTTCTTATTGCATGTGTCTTTTAAGCAGTTATATATTTTAGCAGATTTTTTAAAAAGTCATTTCCTCTTCTCTTACTGAAAGCCCTTTAAAATAACAGAAACAGGACAACAGTTTGCCCATAAATGCAGGAAAGGAGCAAAGACCTGTGAGGTGGTGCTTGCAATAATACATTTTGGAGCTGGCTTACCCCAGCGAAACCTGCAGTAGCGTCGTCCAGGAACTGCAATGAGAAAGCTCCCTGGACACCTGTACACTCTGGTTGTAGTAACAAAGTGATGGAGAGTAGAAGCCAGATTAGGAAGGAAGAAAAATAAGTTAGAGATGCCTTCAAATGATTTTCATTCTCTTTTTGACAAAAATACCGTTCATAGTGGTTTAAACATCTGAATGAGTTGAGCAAGCTGTATTTTCAAGATTCGTCAGAAACTCAAGCTAAAGTAAAACCAAAGAATCAATTTTCTGACACTTGATCAATAGAGAAAGCCTACACAGAAGTAGACATGGATATGGGGAGGAGGAGAGAGGAAAGAGGAAGAACAAGAGATTCTTGATGAGAGACGACAGAGAAACAGAGGCCAAGGGGCAGGGAGATATTACACCCAAGTGATAAATGATATTCACTCACAAATCCATCTCTTCTCCCAAATACATCAGGCAAGGTCCAATTTTCTAGTGGTTTGAAGCCCTACGTTAAAGGCAAAAAGATTAATTAAAGCATTATGAACAATACCTAAGAAAAGTCTTAGGCTCATTTCAAGCCTTGTTCAGAGACAGGGTGATCATCCAATCTATTGTTCAACCTAGGAGACTTTAGAGCATGAAATGGGGATCTGTTAATTATGCTGGGGCCACGGGTATAGACTGGAACATAGGGTCACCCTACTTCAATTTTTCATATTGCCTGATTTAACTCTTTACTTAGCAAGATGTAGTAAGAAAGCACGAAGTTGAGTCAGTCAGACCTGGGTTGAGACCCACATCTGTGACCTTGAGCAAGTCATATGCATGTCCTGAGTCATGGTTTCTTCGTTCTACAGCATCCTTTGAGTATTTTTAAAATAAAATTGTGTTTGTAAATCATCTAGCACATAGCAGGAACTCAGTATATTTGCAGATATTATTGCTCTTGTTGTAACACTATTACCAATATGAGCGTAAGAACTGTATGTACCTTTATACCTTGGAGGCCTCAGTCAACTCAAGCTCTCCAGGAAGAGGGGAGACAAATTACATTTTAACAGACACAACACAAAGACCCACTGCTTCAGTAGGGAGACCATTTTCTCTAGTTTTTATATGTTGAATGTAGTCATCGGCAGACTAAGAAGTAAAGATAGATGGGTTTCTGTTGACTCCATTCATCAGATTTGAAATGGAAGGAAATAAAGACATTAATGTATAGAAAAGTTCAAATAATGGGAACATTTTCAAAGATCTTGAATCGTTTTTCTGTACTCAGGCAGCTCACAGCTTTGAAATAAATGTCTACTTGTACTCTTCATTTCACTTGGCTTGTACTTTAAAAAGTAGAGTTTGGGCTGGGCTGTGACTACATGGTCCCAAGTGAAAGCATATTTTTTAGGTTTATTGGAGAAATATAGACAGTTTATTTGGATGATTTCTGCTGCTGGGTTGTATTTTTTAATTAAGGCATCTTATTTGGCTAAACTGAATAAGTCAGGTAACTGATCAATTTCCACACTCTTTGGCCCACCTAATAATAAATGAAGAAATGTTTCTTATTGGAATGAGAAAGTATCCATATTCTCTCCAAATCCAATGAAACATTAGGGATTACAGAGCTTCCCACGGTCTTTTTTTTTTTTCAATTAATGCTAGCAGACAGTTCCTGGTGTGGCGTCTGCTCATTTACTGAATGACTCTCTCCATAAAAACTAACAAATAAGGTAACCAGCAAAAACCGAAAACCTGAGATTAGCTAGAGCCTCTGAATCTTAGAATCCTTTACCACTTGGCTTGAGCAAATATTTTCCAGCCTGTCTCACAGACGTGCTGCTTTTAGAAGGGTGCCATCCACGGGCAGGAGCACAGCTGCCCACTTATGGGTGCCACACCACTTACGCATGTAATAAAACCAAGAAGAATTAAAAGGAAAGTCAGTCATAATTTTCTTTAGCTCTTATTCTGTTATGTTATTTATGTTTTAGAAACACTATATAAGAGGTCCACAAATAACAAGAAATTGAATGGAGTGGAGGTGAGTGGAAGTGAAAAAATGGTTCTACCTAACATAAAGAAAACAGAATTCAACAGTCAGCTAACCAGTGGCTTGGTCTACCCAGACAGCAAAGGGGATGATTATTCTCACTGAAAAGACTTAGTAACATACTAACACAACCTTCATTTTTATCCTCCTCTTTGGAAAAAAATCACTTATTTAACATTATAGAATTAATATTAAGAATAGTAACAGATTCCCCAGCCTCTATGAGCAAAGTACTGAGAAATACCCTGTAAAAATGACGGTAGGTCCTTTTGTAAATGTGAAATGTTAAGTATTGGCGTTGTTCTCTTGACTGTTAATAATGAAAGGGAAGTTGAAATGCACTTTTGTTCATTTTTATTTTACAGTACTGCTTTTCTTGCATTTCTCACTCCTGCACGCAGTCTTCCATTTCATTCTTAACCTATTAGGAAGCAGCACAGGAGACATGAATACTAAAATGGCCAATGCAAAAAGCATGCCTCTTGCACTTTGCAGGTCCTAAATCCTTCGTTTAAAGATCAAACAAAACAGTTCCCATGGCTACTATGTACTTTCATAGCATATGACTGACACATCAAAGTTTTTATGAAGTCCTCGTGTGGAAGCAGCTTACCTTCCTTCCCAGGAGACAGTACAGAGGGGCTGTCTATTCTATTTGGGTTCCCCACTGACCATGTGTTTCCCAGAAATTGACTTCCTTTTTCCTACGTTTCAGATAAGAGATTCTACTTATTAGATGCTTCTTATTGTTTTCTGTGAGCAATACCAGGAAAAAGGATTTCAAAATATAGATTTATCTCTCCATGTGCTGCTGAGGAGTTCCCTTTAATAAGGTTAGAATAAAAACTAGAAGAGCTAGGTTAGAAAGATGTGCTCCTTCTTTTGGCCACTTGCAGTTCCATTTATTAGAGGGAGGGGGAAATGCCTTTTTTCCTCTTCCTTTCAATTTACAATTCTGTTCTTTGCTTGGTAGTGCAAGGATTTGGGGACTTGGATTTTTTCATTCGTAGAAAATAAAAGAAACCATTGTGCAGGGGTTTCCTGGGTTGTCTTCTCTGGTTCATGGAGGACCGTGAACTTGATCCCATCCACCACACAGGAACGGTCCCGGGGCTGGGCATCATCGATTTCTTTTAGGAGAGTAACAAAGATCAGAGGCTGGTGGACTCTTCATTTTTTTTAAAAAAAATATACTTTCCATAAATGTTGAAGAAAGACTACTGAGAAAACACATCTTGTCTAAGACATTGAACTTCAGTTCCAAAAGATAAATATAGATTTGATGTTTATCCGATAAATGAGCAATGGAGAATGGTTTAATTGCTGGTTATTCAGGGAATAATAAACCTGCACATTGACAGTTTTTGTTTGTTTGTTTTTGCGGTACGCGGGCCTTTCACTGTTGTGGCCTCTCCCGTTGCGGAGCACAGGCTCCGGACGCGCAGGCTCAGCGGCCATGGCTCACGGGCCCAGCCGCTCCGCAGCATGTGGGATCTTTCCGGACCAGGGCACGAACCCGTGTCCCCCGCATTGGCAGACGGACTCTCAACCACTGCGCCACCAGGGAAGCCCGACATTGACAGTTTTGATCAGACTTTTTTCTTGGTCCTCTGTTTCTTGATTTCAGTTCATTTCCGTTCCTTGAGGTTATATTGAGAGGAAAGGCAAGTTAGTCGAAAACAATCATTTCTTATAATTTTTTTGAAAGAAATAAAAAGTAAGCTTAATTGAGGGTTTTATACCTGTAGGTTTCCTCTATTCATATGATCTTTATTACCAAGAACCAAAGCCCACAAATTGTTTAATTTAATTTAATTTCTAGACAGATAGGTAGGGTCTGTAGATAGTACCCCTCTCGTTGCAGGAGAACCTCAGAAAACAACTATGTGCTTCCAGAATGACTCAAAATGCCTGGGAAGAATTTGGACTTAACTACAGACCTTATTCCTTTATGTAGCAAGCAGTTATTGCATACCCACTCTGTGTTGGGTGGTAAAGTAGAATGTGATCATCTCTCCTTCCAAGAACCAGAGGAAGCGATGACAGTAAGAGTGTGCTGAGGGATAGACAGGGGAAGCTGGGCTGCTATGGGAGCACAAAAAGGGCCCTTCATCTAAACTTGGGAGGTTAGGGAGGCTTTCCTAAAAGTGACCTTCTGTAAAGCTGGAAAAAACAGGTAGGAATTATTGATGCAAAGAGGTGGGTGATAAAGTATTTTAATAAAAGGGTCCAGTACTGGGAGTGCCAAAAGGCAAGAGAGACTTGGTGCCTTCTAGAAACTGAAATGAATTTGTGTATCTATAGGAGAGCCTGAGGTTGGGGAGGTATGTGGTGGGGCTGGTGGGGCTGGAGAGTTAATTAAGAGCCCTATTGTATGGGACCGTTTCAAGGAATTCCTAAGATAGGTTCAAGAATTAAGAATTGAGAGTAGACATACCCCTCTCATTTTTATGTTTAGTGAAAACACAGTGATCTAAAGGTTTTAAAAAATAGCATGGCAGTTCTTCTCTCTTAGCTTGGAACTTTGAATTTCAATTCATGGAGTAATTGTTTCCAGGACATTGGACAAAGAAGAAGGAGAGAGAATTGTGTTTGGACTTTTAAAATATGTTAGCATCTAATTTTACCTTCAATGAGCTCAATTCTAATTTGGCATCCATGGCTGCACATTGCTACATATTTTGAATTATTTGCTTCTGTGTATTCATGCACTGGTGCATTAGTGGATTTTTCATAGATTTTTTAAAAAAAAAAGTGTGGTGGTCACTCCATATCCTGTATTTAAAGTAAGTTGGGTGACTAGAAAAACCAGTTGACTTTATGTCTTGTTTATATATACCTCCCTTGAATATGGCAAATGCATTTTCTCCAGAGAACAGCATGGGTACCAATAATTCTGAGGCCGCCTTTACACACCAGCTGTGGTGTTTGCTACTGAATCTGGCATGAAGGAGGTATGAGTGATACGGGTTGCTTGGATTTGCTCTGTGTCAATCCTAGGCAAATTGCAGGCGAAGTCCAGGAAACCGTTGAATGTGAGCACTGAAAGATTAAATGATCTTCTTACCCAACCCTCTCATTTTACACATTAATTTCATTCATTTAACAAATATAAGTGATACCTTCTATGTAGCAGGCATTGTCCTAGATACAGAAGAAACAATGATGAGTCAAAGCAAATAGCCTCATGTGTTCACCAAGCTTAGAGTTTAGTGGGGGAATCAGCATTAGTAAATAATTCCAGATAGCAATATAGAATAGCAAAATGTGATGGTGCTCTGAAGGAAGGGTATAAAATATATAAAGTCGTGTAATGGAGAGACCAGATCTAGTGTAGGAGTCATGGACGATATCACCAAAGAAGTGACGCTTGAGCTGAGTTCTGAAGGATGAGGCAGAGGTAGCTCGGGTAAAGATATGAGAGACGATTGCTTCAGGTTAGTTAAAAGTAAGTCCTAAGACCCTGTAGGAAGAAAGGTGCATGGCTGAACTCAAAGAGTGAGGGGGAGAAAGATATGACGTATGGCTAAAGACATTAGCAGAAACCAGACCACGGAAGCACTTCTATGGCACATTCACAATTTTGGTTTTTACTTTAAATGACTGAAAGAGCAGAGGTGTCGTACCCAGAGTCCCATGATGATTTAGTGGCAGGACGAGGAATAGAACACTGGCCTCTGTGTTTCTCTCAAACAGTGCTGCCTCACGTACCACACCAGTCTGTCTCACCAACAAGTGCTGTTAGTCAAGACTCCAAGCAGATGAATGGGATTTAATCTGTGCCGACCCATTGCACCCATGAAAATCTAAATGGATCCAATGCACTTGGATTAGTTCCACGTTCAGAGAGTAGAACTAGTACAGGTTAATTGAATAAATATCCTATTCCTAGAGGTCAAGAATATAATATTGGTTTATGAACTAAACTGCAAATTAAGACGTGTAAGTGATGAAATTTGCATGGAAGATTACTGACAAGCCATAATTCAATGAAGATTTCTTGACATTTTAAATCTGCCTCGGAAGCAGTGGCAAAAATGAAACTACACACACACACACACACACACACACACACACAGAGCAACATCTCTCAGGACAGACAGGTCTAAATGGAAATATACCCCCAGACATTGTTGACCGTGAGCCTTTGGTCATGCTGCTTCGTCTCTGATCCTTGTCATCTGCACTGTGAATATAATTATACTCACCTCTTAGATTTATTGTGAAAATTAAATAAAATAATACAATAAAATTCTGGGCTCAGCATCTGTAATATAGTGTTTCCTTATACATTTTAAAAAATTTATTTATTTAATTTATTTTATTTTTGGCTATGTTGGGTCTTCATTGCTGCATGTGGGCTTTTCTCTAGTTGCGGCGAGCGGGAGCTACTCTTCATTGCGGTGTGCAGCCTTCTCTCTGCAGCAGCATCTCTTGTTGCAGAGCACAGGCTCTAGGCATGCGGGCTTCAGTAGTTGTGCCTCGGGCTCTAGAGCGCAGGCTCAGTAGTTGTGGCGCACGGGCTTAATTGGTACGCGGCATGTGGGATCTTCCTGGACCAGGGCTCAAACCCGTGTCCCCTGCATTGGCTGGTGGATTCTTAACCACTGTGCCACCAGGGAAGCCCCTTGATACATTTTTATTCTATTTGACTCCATTTTGTATTGTTTTATAACCAAAAAGAAGTGAATCTTGTCTTCTGCTCCTATCATCAAAGGTTTGAGGAAGGAGACACACTTTTTTTTTCTTTTTGTAAAACTTACACATTTTATTTTTTAATCTAATTACATATATATTTTTAAATTTTATTGAAGTATAGTTGATTTACACTGCTGTGTTAATTTCTGCTGTACAGCAAAGTGACTCAGTTATATATATATTCTTTTTCATATTCTTTTCCATTATGGTTTATTACAGGATATTGAATATAGTTCCCTGTGCTATACAGTAGGACCTTGTTGTTTATCCATCCTATATATAATAGTTCACACCTGCTAATCCCACACTCCCAATCCGTCCCTACTCACCCACCTCCTTTTTGGCAACCACAAGTCTGTTCTCTATGTCTGAGTCTGTTTCTGTTTCATAAATATGTTCATTTGTGTTGTATTTTAGATTTCACATGTAAGTGATATCATATGGTATTTGTCTTTCTCTTTCTGACTTACTTCACTTAGTATGATAATCTCTAGGTCCATCTATGTTGCTGCAAATAGTATTATTTCATTCTTTTTATGGCTGAGTAGTATTCCATTGTATATATGTACCACATCTTCTTTACTCATTCATCTGTTGATGGACATTTAGGTTGTTTCCATGTCTTGGCTATTGTAAATAGTGCTGCTATGAACATAGGGGTGCATGTATATTTTTTAATTATAGTTTTTTCTGGGTATATGCCCAGGAGTGGGATTGCTGGATCATATGGCAACTCCATTTTTACTTTTTTAGGAACCTCCATACTGTTTTCCATAGTGTCTGCAACAACCTACATTCCTACCAACAGTGTAGGAGGGTTCCCTTTCTCCACACCCTCTTCAGGATTTATTATTTGTAGACATTTAATGATGGCCATCCTGACCACTGTGAGGTGGTACCTCATTGTAGTTTGTATTTGCATTTCTCTAATAATTAGCAATATTGAGCATCTTTTCATGTGCCTCTTGGCCATCTGAAGAAGACACACCTTTGACTCAGGATGAAATTTCTATTTCTAGCATGAAGCTATGTGTATCAGTTGGGATGGGCTAGATTATGCTGTGGTAACAAACAACTCCAAAATCTTAAACCAACAAAAATCTTAGTTCTAGCTCATGCTAAATGCCAGCACAGGTTGGCAGAGGATGTCTGAGTCATTCAGGGATCCAGGCATATGAGGCTCTACCTTAACAGGCATTTCTACCATCGGCACAGCAGGAGGAGAAATGAGCTGCAAGCATCTTGCACTGGCAATTAAAAATGACATTTGTCATTTCTGCTCAGTCACAGGGTTCATTGGAGACTCCTCTTGATCTGGAAACCAAATAAAGAGACAAATTATCTGGCTCCCTAACACAAAATGCACAGTGATAGATTAGGGACAGTATGAACACGGCAAACTCTTTAATTTAGAAACAGCATAGCAATTTAGCAACCCCACCAAATAGGCATTTGGAAGGGTGCCTATCCAAAGTTGTGTTCCCTGATGAGAGTCCTCCCTAATTCTGCTCATCAGCCTTTGTTCTCCATGGCCATGGTTCCACTGTTCGGAAGATTCTTCTTTTTTCATTATCTTCCTGATCTGAAGTGAACCTGAGGATTGTACACTTCCTAGGAGTGGAAGAGTTTTCTAAGTACATTTCATGTCTAAGACATTTAGGGGACAATGGTTATTTTAAGTCTCTAATTGTCACAGGCTCTTGTAGTCCAGACTGGTGAATCTTTTGGTAATTCATCCTCTAAAACACTTAGCTGTCTTCTTATATTTATATTTCTATCTACTCCATGGCCAGTGACCATATGCACTTTTCTGATATACTTCTTATATTGCTTTTTCCTTTGTTTTCTTATAGCCATTTCTCTCTTCTCTCTCTTTTCTCTCCCTCCCTAATACTCTCTATATTTGTCTATCTACCTGGCTCTGCTGGGAAAGCTCCCTTTTTACTCTTTTCCCTGAGTTACAAGAGTTTGCTGAGTTTCTCTCCTTTCATTGAAACTTTCTTCTAAGATACTCTAAGGTGGTAAAATTACTATGAAAGCAATACTTTTTCTGTTTTTTTTTTTGGAGTTCGGAGCAGAGAAGGTTTATTGGAGGGCCAAGCAAGGAGAACTGGTGACTTGTGCCCCAAAACTCTGAACTCCAAAAGCCGTACTTTTAATTTTCTTTGTCAGTAAGCTGAGGGTTTTTTTTTAAATTTTTATTGGAGTATAGTTGATTTACAATGTTGTGTTAGTTTCAGGTGTACAGCAAAGTGAATCAGTTTATACATATACATATATCCACTCTTTTTTAGATTCTTTTCCCATGTAGGCCATTACAGAGTATTGAGTAGAGTTCCCTGTGCTATATAGTAGATGCTTATTAGTTATCTATTTTATAGGTAGTAGTGTATATATGTCAATCCCAATCTCCCAATTTGTCCCTCCCCACCCTTACCCTCTGGTAACCGTAAGTTTGTTTTCTACATCTATAACTCTGTTTCTGTTCTGTAGGTAAGTTCATTTGTACCCCTTATTTAGATTCCACGATAAGCAATATCATATGTTATTTGTCTTTCTCTGTCTGACTTACTTCACTCAGTATGACAATCTCTAGGTCCATCCATGTTGCTGAAAATGGCATTATTTTGTTCTTTTTGATGGCTGAGTAATATTCCATTGTATATACATACCACATCTTCTTTATCCATTCCTCTGTTGAGGGACAGAAGCTGAGTTGTTTTTTTAACTTTTTATTGGAGCATAGTTGCTTTACAATGTTGTGTTAGTTTCTACTGTACAGCAAAGTGAATCAGCTATACGTATACATATATGCCCTCTTTTACGGATTCCCTTCCCATTTAGGTCACCACAGAGCACTGACTAGAGTTCCCTGTGCTATACAGTAAGTTCTCATTAGTCATCTATTTTATACATAACATTAATAGTGTGGATATGTCAATCCCAATCTCCCAATTCATCCCAGCCCTCAGAAGCTGAGTTTTAATTTACCTTTTTTGCTCAAAATTCTTTTCAATTTCATCTTTTCCCAGATGAGACTGAAAAACATTGCTTCTTCCAATGCTGCACGCTCCTAGATTTTGAGACTATTTCTTTCACTCCTACTTATAAATAGGCCAATGTTTTTTGTGAGATCACCTCTTCTTTGCAGATCTTGCCAAGCACAGCCAACAGCAACCAATATACACTATCAACATTCTGTTTTCAGACCTCTTCCCTTGGAGGTGGAAGTTTATTAAATAACTGATGAACCATCCAAGTAAAAGCAAACAACAGTTTTTACCTAGTGGTTTTCCATACCATAACGTGCACTTCCATCTTTCCACCTTCCAGCATCAGTTTCCTTGTCATCAGCCACTGGGCCCTCTTAGAACCAACGCCTATATCTTTTAGAGGCTAGGCTAGGTTAGGCAGTCATAACAACAATCCCCAAATCTTAGTGGCTTATATAAGTAAAGATTTATTTCTTTTCATGTCACATGTCTATGGTAAGTTACCTAGGTCTGTATTCCATTTCTCCTCCTCTGGTACTCAGATTGATGGAGATTCCACGATTTACCTTATTCCGGTGGCCAAGGCAGAGCAGAGAAAAATTTCATACTGACTCTTTAAGCTTCTGGCCTGAATTAACGTATTCTGTTGGCAAAAACAAATCACATGGCCACACCTAACTTCAAAGTATGTGGAGAAATGCAACCCTCCCAAGCTCTCAGAAGGATAATCAAAACACTTGTTCAATAGCCCTAATGATTACAACAGCAGTGCACCCTTACGTTCAACAAATATTTGGTTCACTCTTCTTCATGCAAAGTATTCTCGCTCCTCCTACGAGCAGTTATCAGTCAGAAGTCATAGCTGCTCCACGCGTCTTTCTATCTCTTCCTGTATCAGTGTGACATTATTGTCGGGACTGATCTTTATTCACAGAAGATTAGATGCCTCTACGTTAAAGGAAAAGTTTTAAAGTACACTCCAAATATTATTATAATGCATTTGAGAGGAAATTTTTCTAATTTGGACTCCTCTCAAATAGTTTAAATATGTCCTCGTTGATGTAATTTTTACTAGTTCTACTGTTCATTATATGTCAACTAGTATGCATCTATAATATATTTATACAAAAACAAATATAGATATAAATCATATAGATACACATGATTCCCATGTAGAACAGAATGGTTTTTATCATTGAGAGAGATGATAAAAAAGGAATTGAAATGACTTTCAAAATTACAGCAACAAAAAAATGAAAACCTAGGGTAGTGATTATTATATGCAAATAACTCCATCAAAATAAAGGAGTAATTAAGGCAGAGGGCAAATAAGCAAACTTCCTTTTCAGACTCACAACATGACTCTATGGTGGCATCCAGGAACTAAATCTATATTTTGTGACTATCTGGCCAGTTAGAATTTTTGGTTTTGTGTATCATATAAAAAATGACTCCATTATTGGGGAACGATCATACTATGACCACACCTTAGTATTTACGAATGACATTGCTTTTGATGAAGCAAACAGTTATGCTTCATAGAAGATACCTGAAGAGCCTGTCTGTATTTAGCTAGCACTGAAGATGGTTTTGTAAAAGGGGAGTGTTGAGCGGATACTTTCTTATCTCTGTGTCTGGATGTCAAGGCAAACTACTGCTTACAGTGTGTGCTAATTATTAATCCTACTGACATGCCTTATTTGGTCATTAAGTCTTAATTTCTTTAAAGAAAAAATTTTAAGATTGAATTCCAGTTATTTAACTAGAACAATAATCATTGTGAGTTTCAAAGACGAAAATCTTGCCACATTTTTATGTTGAGAACCACAAAGCACTTTCAGAAAATCCTACTGCTAGGGCAATGATGTATCACTTTCCCTTTCATTATATGTTTTTAATCAGAGCGTGACTTCACACTAGACAAAGCGATGCTTTACGCATGGTCTCACTTGTTTTTGCTAAAATCTTTTGACATGATTAATTTTGCTTTAATGCTTTTGTCTTGTTGTAATGGTAAGGATGATGGGTATAAACCAGGCAAAAATACATGCATTTCTATTATAACACCTCTGAGCATTAAAAATATCTTAGATGAAAGGGGAAAAAAAATCACAGGAGACTGGTTGGACTGGAATTAAATTTCTTGCTACTTGAACACAGAGTACATGAGATTAAAAAGAAATGATTCAGTCACTGTTTTTAGTTTTATTTTTGTTATTTTTTATAGCAATGTATTCATCTATATGATTAGATCTGAAGAGGAGGAGAGAGATTGTAGCTCACAGATTTCTTGATCTCATTTGTCACTTTGTAGCATTTACCTCCTTCACAGTATTAAGGGACCAAAAAATTAACCGATTCTATACGAGGTATATCTCAACCAGATGCAGGTAAAG
The DNA here is from genome assembly GCF_008692025.1 of Phocoena sinus. Lineage (NCBI taxonomy): Eukaryota > Metazoa > Chordata > Mammalia > Artiodactyla > Phocoenidae > Phocoena > Phocoena sinus. The sequence goes on from NC_045776.1 coordinate 42,312,742, forward strand.
TAAACCATATTTTCCTGGCATCGGACATAGGCTAATTTTCTGTCGTATTAATTTTCAGTCTACAAAAATTGAATATAATATCCTTTGTCCAAATTACAGAAAAGCAGTGGTGTAGGTGACCTTAAGAAGAAAACAATAGGCCATTCAACAAGTGAGACCTCCTGTGAGCAGCTGTCCAAGTATCAATTGTTCCATATTCACTTTTTCTTTTTTCCTTAAAAAATGGAGTTGCTTACCCGTATTATAAGAATATGGCACTTGCTTTTTTCTACACGAACTGTGCTTGTTTTACTTGCCTGCTGAATAAATCCTATTACAGTACAAATATCATCCAATGCTGTCTAATGGAACTTTATGCAATGATGGAAATGTTCTATATCTTCACAATACAATATGGTAGCCACTAGCCCCCTGTGGCTATAGAGCACTTTAAATATGGCTCATACAACTGAGAAACTGAATTTCTAATTTTAGTTCATGTTGATGAATTTAAATTTAGATAACTCTTTGTGACAAGTGGCTTCTGTATCAACAGCACAGCTCTAGATAAAGTTGTGTGATGTGGTCACAGTCACTTAGGAGAGCTGTCTGCTGGCCCAAACCTATTCCCCTTTAAGCAAGGTGAAAAAAATCGGTGACTCCATGAAATAACTAAATTCAAAGAACACCCAATGAACCACCTGTGAGCTCTCTTCTAGGTGCTGGGATTCCACCTCATTCTTTCCTAGAAATCCCCACTTTTTGTTTTTGTTTTTTGTTTTTTAATTGTTCAAGGTTTTCCTTAAGAAGTTATGGGGTTTTTTAAAAATTTATTTTATTTATTTGGCTGTGTCAGGTCTTAGTTGCGGCATGCGGGATCTTTCACTGCGGCACACAGACTCTCTGTGCACAGGCTCTCTACCTTGTGGCGTGTGGGCTCCAGAGCGCGGAGGCTCAGTAGTTGCGGTGTGCGGGCATAGTTGCCCCGAGGCATGCGGGATCTTAGTTCCCCAACCAGAGATAGAACCTGCATCCTCTGAATTCGACCAGGGAAGTCCCCCTTTTTCATCAAGGTTACCTGCTATATTTATTTCCTGGGGCTGCCATAACAAAGTACCAAAAACTGGATGGCTTAAAACAATAAAAATTTATTCTCTCACAGGTCTGGAGGCTAGAATTCCAAAATCTAAGTGTCACCAGGGCCATGATCCCTCCAAAGACTCTAGGGGAATAATGCTTCCTTGCTTCTTCTTAGCTTCTGGTGGCTCCTGGCAATCTTTGGTCTTCTTTGGTTTGTAGTTTCATCACTGCAATCTCTGCCCTGTCTTCACCTGGCCTTTTTCCCTGTGTCACTCCTCTGTGTCTCTGTGTCTAAATCTTCCTCTCCTTTCTCTTATAAAGACATCTGTCACTGGCTTTAGGGTCCACCCTAATCCAGTATGACCTCATCTTAACTTGCTTATATCTGCAAAGACCCTATTTCCAAATAAGTTACATTCACAGGTTGCTTCTGGTGGTTAGAACTTAAGCATATCTTTTTGGGGGACACAGTTCAACTCACTATAGTTGGCAAATGACACACATCAGGAAAAAATATAACAAAGCAAAGAGCTATTAAACACTTGCTGTGTGCAAGGCACACATTCTAGGCACTTCACTCGCATTTACACTCTATGGTATTAGGCGCTATGATTGTTTCTACTTCAGATGCAGAAATGGAGGCCCAGAAACATTAAGTCATTTGCTCAAGGTCACACAGATGGTAAATGGCAGAGCCAAAATGTGTACCCAAATAGAGCTCCAGAGCCTGCACCGTTTTCTGTTTCTCATTACTATAGTAATGACAGAAAGCAAATCGTAGAAATAAAGGTGAAGCAAGACTAGACTTCAGCATTTTATGCAGGATAAAATGGAATATTCTCTGCACAATGGAATATACTAATATCCTAAATATGCATGTTTCTTTGTCGAAACTTCCACTACCCCTTTGTTGTTAATTGAAGATTGAAGAAAGAATACGATACATCCTGGGTTATTTCTAGGTGAAAATTGTTTTAGAAAGAGGTGATTTTCACTTCCTGGGGCCTTGCGGTTCCTTCCGTTGCTTTCTGTGTATACCTTCTCACTTGCAAAAATTACAATTGTAAGGGCTGTGTGGCAAAATTCAGTTTCCTAAAGAGGGGAAAGCCGTGCATCTCGCTGTCTTGGGTTGGTTGTCTGATTTATCTCGAACTAATGATGCCGAGGTATTCCTCAGTCTGGGTATGTTGGGAAATCTCAGATCTTCGTTTCCTGTTCATTCATAAATTTGTTTGAAGTTTCTCATTACCGAAATCATTAACTTTACCAAATATCAGTAGCTGCTTTTGTGTGCGCATAAAATTTCCTAGGATTAAATTACTTATTCCACGTTAGAGCTTTCATTTTTTAAAAAAATGATAAGGCATCTTTTTTGTCTTTATTCTTGTCAAAAACCCAAATCATTTTCCCCACCTGAGTGATAATCAAAAGATGTATGTGCAGATGAATTAAGGAGAAGTGTAATGGTTACTTGTTTTCAGTCTTATTATTAAATTTGCAAGGTTGGATGTCCTGTATTGTGTTTGTAACATATACATGTAAATAGGTTTCCTGATCTAATTCGGAAAATAATCCACAATGTTCCTCATAATTTATATGTATCTCTAACATCCATTTCATTTGCTAATCTCAGCATTGGGGATTCATCTTCCATGTCTTACTCCAGCTAGTTTCAGCCCCGAAACTGAAAAGCTTGAGTGGACGTGGGTAGAAGATGAAGCCAGAAGTGTGGCACTACCCAACAGTTTCATTGGAGGGAATAACCTTTCTTGGCCTTTGGAAAATTTTTAAATTTTCCATATTCTGTTTTATTTATTTTATTTTATTTTATAACTAAAAGTTTTTATTTTGAATTTTTTCACAGAATTAACCACATTACCTCTTCTGAGATCAACATCCTTTTGAACATGAAACATTTGTTAATAATTTCTGTTCCCCAGCAGAAATTTTGTTTGTTTAATTTTTGTTGAAATCTAGTTGATTTGCAATGTTGTGTTAGTTTCAGGTATACAGCAAAGTGATTCAGTTATATATATACATTTATATATATTCTTTTTTAGATTCTTTTCCATTATAGGTTATTACAAGTTATTGAGTATAGTTCCCTGTGCTATACAGTAGGTCCTTGTTGGTTATCAATTTTATATATAGTAGTCTGTATATTTTAATCCCAAACTCCTAATTTCCTCCCTCCCCCATTGCCCCCTTTGGTAACCATAAGTTTGTTTTTTATGTCTGTGAGTCTATTTCTGATTTGTAAATAAGTACATTTGTATCATTTTCTTAGATTCCACATATAAGCGATATCATATGATATTTGTCTTTCTCTGTCTGACTTACTTCACTTAGAATGATACTCTCTAGGTCCATCCATGTTGCTGCAAATGAAATTATTTCAATTCTTTTTTGTGGCTGAGTAATATTCCATTGTATATATGTACCACATCTTTATCCATTCATCTGTCGATGGACATTTAGGTTGCTTCCATGTCTTGGCTATTGTAAATAGTGCTGCTATGAACATTGGGGTGCATGTGTCTTTTTGAATTAGAATTTTCTCCGGATATATTCCTAGGAGTAGGATTGCTGGATCATATGGTAGTTCTATTTTTAGTTTTTTAAGGAACCTCTGTACTGTTCTCCATAGTGGCTGCACCGATTTACATTCCCATCAAAAGTGTAGGGGGTTTCTTTTTCTCCACATCCTCTCTAGCATTTATTATTTGTAGACATATTCTGTTTGTTTTTTTTAAAAAAAAAGAAACAGAAAAAGACTTGTCTTTTTAAGAAGCAGCTTTTGTTCCTTTTACCAAACAAAGTTCAGTCATTTACAAACATGATAGCCAATGCCTGATTCTATCAGGTCTGAGAAAAGCCAGGGGTGAGAGTTGAATTCCCTTTACAGTTCACCTGGGTTCGTATAGAGGGAATTTTTTTCCCCAAACCACAGGCTGCACCCCAGCCAGCTCTGTATAAGCATATATGACTATTGATAATGGAAGCCCATTGAAAAGAGAGGCTGGAAGGGCGCATATCCATTAACATTACTGGAAAGTAACAGGACATTTATTCTGCTGAAAGTAGGTTAGTAGCATCATCCTCGTGCACGTTGCTTCCTTAAGCAGAACTGATGGGGGCAGGGAGAGCACAAAGCAGTACCTTCCGAGGTCTTCTGAGTTACACTTGTTTGTGGTGTATAATATGTCACTTGACAGAGTGCAAACGCTATAAACATATTTCCCCAGGATAAATGTTTTCTATGCCAACTTTTCCTTCTGAGAAAATTATGTTAGTAGTAGTTTTCTATCCAGGAATCAGCAAAATTTTTTCATAAAGAGCCAGATAGAAAATATTCGGGGCTTTGTAGCTATAAGATCTCCATCGCAACTACTCAACTACCAATGTAGCACGAAAGCAGCCATAGACAATAAGTAAATGAATAAGCGAAGCTGTGTCCCGATAAAGCTTTATTTATAAAAATAGGTGGAGAGCTGGATAGGACCTGCATTCATAGCTTGCCAACACTTGCCCTCTAATCTAAGGACATGACTATTTTATTCACAAATCACACCACTTTGTAATAAAACAGTATTTATCATGGTAAGCATGACTAACATTTATTGTCCTGACTAAGCCATTTATATATATTAGCTCATTTAATCCTCACAACAATCAATCCAATGATGCAAGTTCTACTATGACTCCCATTTATAGAGGAGGAACCATGGCATAAACAGGTAAGATGACTTGTCTGACACCAGGAGTAAAAAGCAAAGCCAAGATTCGAACTCAGGTAGTTCCCCTCCAGAGATCACGCCCTTAAATCACAAGCCATACTGACCCTCAGGGAATATTCTGTGACCTTTATATTTAACTTTAAGACGGACTGTTCTGAACATAAATGAAGCACTTTCTCAGCCAGCGACATGGGGGCAGACATTATATTTACTTTGTTAATTACCTCCATTCCCCTGCCTATTTCACAGGACATGCCCCACAAACACGGGACAAATGCTAAATCAGGAGATTAACTCACACTTGCCAAGGCCACAGGCAAGTACCAAAAGTAGCTAAACTTTGGCTCATTAGCTATGGGGTCCTCCAGGAGGTCATACACTGCTTGCACTGAGCCATCAGCCTTTCAAAGGTATGTCCAGCCCTTAAATATGTGTAGTTAAGTTTTTCTGCTTACCTGTCTTTGAACTTGCAAATACTTGTTATGTAAACCAGCCTCTTTGTGGACTCTTCATGCAAAAGAAGTAAGGGATAAAAAGACAAGGAAGGGAAGTTTTGATTTTAGCAACACCAAAATGATAATGACCGTTTTAATTGAGCACTTGTGTTAAGGACATTACATACCTCTTATTTGGTGCTTATTTGGTGCTTATTTAAGGCAGATGTAATTATCCTGATGAATATTTTAAAAAACTAAAGCTTAGAAAGACTAAATAACTTGTTCAAACTTACAGTTAGTAAATATCTGAGTTAATACTCCAAGGCATGAAATTTTGACTCCAAAAGCTGGATGCTGCACCCTCTCTGACCCTGGCTCTCTCTCCATCTCGTGGCTGAGGTTAATGTAGATGGAGAACTGCTATGTGTGAGACACTGTGCTTCATGCTTTACACCTGGGGTCCCCAACTCCCCGGGCCACGGACCAGCACTGGTCTGTGGCCTGTTAGGAACCGGGCCGCACAGCAGGAGGTGAGCAGCAGGTGAGCAAGCGAAGCTTTACCTGTATTTATAGCCGCTCCCCGTCGCTCCCATTACTGCCTGAGCTCCACCTCTTGTCAGCATTACGGTGAGTTGTATAATTCCTTCATTATATAGGACAGTGTGATAATAATAGAAATAAAGTGCACAATGAATGTCATGCGCTTGAATCATCCTGAAACCACACCCCACCCCAGTCTGTGGAAAAATTGTCTTCCACGAAACTGGTCCCTGGTACCAAAAAGGTTGGGGACCGCTGCTTTACATGGGTTATCTCATTTAACACTCACAGTAACAATGTAAGGTTGAGATCATTATTATCCCCATTTTATCGTTGAGGCAACCAAGTCAAGGAGCGTGTCCAAGCTTGTTCGCGGTGGAGCCCAATTAATGAACCCAAACCGTTGGCTTCAGGGCCTGCCTCTTAAACGCAGCATTGCACAGCTTTTATCTTGTCACTGATTTTAAGGATGAGAATGGACATGGGTTGAGGGCTTTCTAGGATAATGGAACTTTATGTGCTTATTTATTGGATAAATTATATCCTCATAACCACTCTGGGTTATATCCCTATCTAGTCCTCACAACTGGAAAGCACTTTCAAGTCTATCATTCACTGGGTCCCCCACAATAACAATGTGAGATAAACAGGACAGGCGTTATTATCACTGTTTGACATATGAGAAACTAAAGTTCAGAGCAGTTAAGTGACCTGTCAAGGTCATGTAATAATTGATGAATCTGTGACTCAGACCCGTGAGTTCTGACCTAATTTAGTTTAGTGTTCTTTCTTTTAAGCCATATTCCATGAAACCTTATTAGGAGTTCTTTGACCTGTAACTGGCATTATTTGAACTCTTTTTAACATGGTATTTTTTTTCCAACTGGATTATTTAGAAAAGTATATATCAGAAGCTTTTAATTCACTCAAACCGTTTTGAATGGAAAAATAATTAATTCCTTGATTGCAAATAACCCAGCAGTGAGAACTCACACGTGCCATATTAAAGCTGAAGCATATCTGGTGAAAACACAGGAAACAGAAGATGTTTAATTATGAGTGAGTTACTTAGAGAGGTGTGGGCAATGGTTAAGAACACCTCAAGGAGTAGTTTACCTCCTTCCCCGTCCCTCATTGCTAACACAGTGGGGCACTGTCATCGCTCTTAGGGCTGAAAGGCTAGGGGAGGGAAAAGTTTCCAGAACAAGAGACAGAGGGCTGTGTTGAGATGACCATCTAATAGACACTTTATTCAAATAAGGAAGGCAGCCCACACTGACCCAGAAGAAGAAAGCTAGGGAAAGAAATACCCTAACCTTTCTCTTCTCCTTCCCTCAGTCTTCTGAAACCAAATCCAGCCAGAAGCCAGAGGAAAGGGAGCCCTGAGATGTGGTCAGTAGCATCAGCGCCTGGAAGAACCAAGCAGGCTCATTGGGGTGGAGAGTGGATCTGCAGGGCAATCAGAAGATGCTTAGCATTCACTATTTTTTATTTTTCTTTGCGGTACGCGGGCCTCTCACTGCTGTGGCCTCTCCCGTTGCGGAGCACAGGCTCCGGACGTGCAGGCTCAGCGGCCATGGCTCACGGGCCTAGGCGCTCCGCAGCATGTGGGATCTTCCCAGACCGGGGCACGAACCCATGTCCCCGGCATCGGCAGGCGGACTCTCAACCACTGCGCCACCAGGGAAGCCCCAGCATTCGCTATTCATAAGCCACCTTTTATTAGACCCCAAACCCTTCGATTGACAATGTCAAAATACAGATATTTTCAGTTCTTTGGAACTGTAATACTTAGTGTGGCTTACCAGAGTTCCTTAAAACCTGAGCTGTATTATATTTTCTTCTGGGTCAAACTGGCCCACTACCAAGTAAACAAATTGGAGTGGAGGCAGGTAGCAAGGAGATAGTGACATAGTACCACCAAGCCTGCATACCAGTTACAGGTCAAGCCTGTTTATCCTAAGTCCATCCGCCATAGTAAGAATGACCGTGAATATTTGTTTGACTTTTCAAAGATGGATGACTTTTCTTCTTTCTTGAGATTCTCTTTGCCATGTTGAAGACAGTCTCCATGGTACAGTGTTATGCTTTGCACACATTAATGTGATGAAGTGAAAATCTGTGGTTTGACTCACCTTTAGCAGAAAGCACAAGTGTGTTTGAGGTGAGAACTCAGAGCACTGTCTTCAATGGCTTAGATCCCTGTTGAGCTCTGTGAGTTCCTTGTGTACAGAGCGCTGCCCTGCTACCTTACTGCTTCTCTCCATGGTCCCAGGTTCCTTTTGGTTACATTGCTCTCTCTTTTTTGTCATTGTTGGTCATATTGCGTTAGACTTGAGCCTTGTTTCTGATCAAAAAAAGGCCCTACGTATCTGAGGGATGGCACAGATTTGAGCTGGGGCCTCCGATTGGCACTCAATGCTGAAGGAAAAGCCATTGTCGGGAGGGTCCTGTGGGAGAGTCACACTGTTTTTCAAGGTCAGATGGGTATTTGTGGATTTAAAATGGCAAGTGGGTTCACTGTGCTTGAGATCTGAAAGCAGAAGGAGACTTCTGGAGAAGGTGTCCCCAAACTTGTGTCCACTGGAGCACTAAGCATTCTAACACTTTCATCACACAGAGATTTTCAGGTCGGCGACTGCGGAAGATCAGCCATGTTGAAAAGAAGAGTTTGATTAAAAATCCATTTAAAAGAAATGTGTCAGGGTTGGGGGAGAGGAACCCTTCCCTTTCCTGAAGTGAATAGAAAACAGGTGAAAATGTAAATTTCAAAGGCATCAAGCCTGAACAAATGCTCAGGGAATGTAGATGTCAATAACTCATCACTTTTAATGAGTATTATTAACTTCAATATAAATCTAGTTTGAAAGCCATTTTTTTCCTCTCTTTTATCCCTTAAATATATGGTTTACCTCTTCCCTATACAGTTTCTTATGATTTATGGTACCAGGGCTTCAGGGCTGGCAGACAACTGGGGCATCCCTGTGCCTCTCTAAAAGCCCAAGGGGTGCGTCACTCTGCAGACTACAGTTGACCTTTGAACAGCGTGGATTTGAACTGCGTGGATCCACTTACATGCGGATAATTTTCAGTAGTAAATATTACAGTACTACACCGTAGTGTTTGGTTGAATTCCCAGATGCAGAGGAATCGCGGATACAAAGGGCCGACTAGAAATTACACTTGGATGAACGCGCTGCGTTGTTCAAGGGTCAGTTGTACTAAGAAATGCCCAGCTTTCCTCTCGGCAGGGTTTTAAGTGTGACTTTGCCACTTTGGTTGTCCCCTGCCTCCTCATGTCATCTACGTGTCCAGAGTCATGGAACAGAGGGTATAGTTTTTAGAGTGGCTTGGAAATCACCAGCCTCAGAGCAGCAGCGCACTCCTGGCCCACACGGGAGTAAAGAGCCTTCTCTCTAGAGAGCATGCTTTGTTCTCTACAACTGTACTTTTCCTCCTGCCACTGTGCCATCTCACCATTCTCCCATATTTCCAGTTAATAAGACTAATGTGAAGGGGATGATCTTTAAACACATGCGCTTCCAAAGGAGGGCAAGAGGAGGAATTGAGGAAAAGGAGAGTCATGACAATTATTAACGCTGTTCATACATGAGGAAGCTTGGTGGGCCTGGTGTTGAAATCAGGGAGTGTTTATTTGGCAATGACTTCTGGTCCAGAGAGCATCCATTCTGTACTTCTAGTACTACTAATATGCCCTTCACCTCGATGAAAATTGTGTCTGTCTGGTTAAGTCATCTTCTTACTCCGAAAATATAACTTTGTGAAAAATGTGTTTTCTCAGTAATCCTGGATACTTCTTTTTTTAGTTACTCTGTAAGTACTAGTGTTTGGCAGAACATCACCCTGAGCCCTCTTCTCATCCTGAACACCCTTCCTGCAGCATGTCATCTGTAACAGTTCATGATGGGCCATTAATCCTAACACTAACCCTAACCCTAATCTGTATTTTCTTCCCAGAGCTCTCTCTTGCAACCAACTGCTATATTTCCAACTGCCTCCTGAACATCTCCACTTGGCCTTAAAATCGTTATCTTGCCTTCAAACCCATTGTCTTTGTTGGTCTCTATTGCGGTGAATGGCATCTTCGTCTCCCCAACCTGAAAACCCAGGTGTCATCCCTGACTTGTCCCTCTCCTCCAGTCCTTTCTTCATCTTGTCAACAAGTGTTGTGATTTTTATCTTCTGTATCCACTTTAATCTATTTCTTCATCTCAATTCACCTTGTCGATCCCTAACATAAAATCTTTCACAAATTCCCAAAAGTAGCTTCCCAAAAGATGAGCTCCGACTCGTCGGCAGGGTTTCTAAAGCCCGCCTCCCTGGATTCACTTTATGCCCGTTGTCCCGTCCCACACCTTTCCTCCAGCTTTTCCAAACTACGTGCAGGTCCCTGAGATGTAGCATTTCTGACACCTAGGCGATCGCTCGCGCCCTTTCTTCTGCATGAATGCTCTTCAGTTCTAATTGCACATACAGTTGTGCAGCGCTTGCTCTGTTTCAAGCTTTGTGCTTGGAACTTGGGATACAAATAGGACATGGCCCATATTATTAAGGTTGCCACAGTTTTCCCGGGAAACATACATGACTCAGTTCTATAGAATGTGCTAGGTCAGAATAAAAGTAGGTAAAGGTTGCTAAGGGAGCACATAGCAGTACACCAACCTGGCCATAAATGTCCTTCTGAGCAGGTGCTTTCTGATCCACCTCTAATAAAGAATTGATTTTTTCCTCCGTGTTGTCACAGTTCCCTGCCCAGACCTACCTTAGAGAGCTCATTGTTTGTTTGTGTTGTAGTTGTTTAAATGTCTAACTTCTTGGGGAGGGGGAGATAAATTAGGAGTTTGGGATTAACATATACACACTGCCATATATAGAATAGATAATCAACAAGGACCTACTGTATAGCACAGGGAACTCTACTCAATATTCTGTAATAACCTAAATGGGAAAGGAATTTGAAAAATAATATGTATATGTATAAATGAATCACTTTGCTGTGCACTTGAAACTAACACAACATTGTAAATCAACTATACTCCAATATAAAATTAAATTAAATTAAAAAAAAAGAGAAAACCCAGTCATGAGACACAGCTCATGGTATATATATATATATATATATATACAAAGGGTATATATATATATACTTCGTGTTTTCTAATCTTCTAAATATATTTATTTTAATATGAAGTTTCTTCTAAAAGCAAAAAAGTTAAGTCAACAATATTTATAAAAGTGGGGGATGTAAAATACATTAGACTCTTTTTGAAATATTTGTATTAATATATTTGAGACAAAATTAAAATGTCTAAATATGAAACAAAAATAAATAAATAAAATAAACGTCTACCTTCCTAGGCTGAAAGCAAGAATTACTGTGCCTTATGTTTCTTTATAGCCATTGTGTCAACTACATATAATAATCATTGAAGAAATGACTGAGTGGTACCTAAACTACAATAGCAGCTTAAGCATCCCTGGAAATCAATAAACTGACAGACATCAAAGCCAGTTTACCTTCGCATCTTATTCCTCCAGTGATCAATTTGGATGAGAGTTACATCAAATTATTTGAGATATACATAACATGTTATACAGTGAGGCCCCAAGGTGCTTATAGTTGTTAATGACGAGAGAAATTCCAATTCATTCTGGTCTTCGAAGAGTGGACTTATGGGTTATACACATGTCTTATTTATAGTTCAAGTTCAAACATTGTGGGCAAGCTTTGAAAATGTATTCTTTCTTGTGAAGTGTTTATTAAAACAGGTACTGCTAAATATCTGTTGAAATAGTGTGTTTCCACCAAATTGTAGCACATTTTGATGAAACTTGCAGGTGCTATTTTTACAAAATGTTCATGAAAGCTAGGCTGTACCAATATTGTGAGTATATATATATATATATATATATTTTTTTTTTTTTTTTTTTTTTTTTTTGCTGTACACGGGCCTCTCACTGTTGTGGCCTCTCCCGTTGCGGAGCACAGGCTCCGGACGCGCAGGCCCAGCAGCCATGACTCACGGGCCCAGCCGCTCCGCGGCATGTGGGATCTCCCCGGACCGGGGCACATGAACCCATGTCCCCTGCATCGGCAGGCGGACTGTCAACCACTGCGCCACCAGGGAAGCCCCTGTGAGTATATTTTATATCACTGTAAAAATACACAAAGATTGAAAATAGGATGGCGCTTACCATAGTGACTATAAAATGTTGAAATTATTTTTTAAACTCTGATAAGTATAATAAGTCCAAAGATATATGGAATTTAAGAATTGACTCTCTGTGTAAAAGTTACTCTTAGATAAAATATATGACACCATATACAGAGGGAAACCTATGCCTCAAATTCATTTTATTCAGTAAAAATGCTACACCTCAATCTAGTCTGCTTTTTGGTGCTAGGGCCCATTGATGTTTAGTATCTGGGCTCTCCTACTAATCATAAGACCCTCAGTAAATTATTTATATGTTCAGAGCCCGGGCTTTTTCGGTTTTAAATTCTGGGAAATGATCTCTGCCTACCTCATGGAAGGTGCATGGGAAAAATCCTTATAAACTGGAAAGTGACATACAAATATGATGAGTTCTTATTATTCCAGGCAGAGAGAGAACAACATAAACAAAAGCAGAGTGTGACATTGCATTTTAAACTTAGGAAGTTGCAAAGAGTTGGGAACTGCTGAAAAGTGGGTTGAGAGCAGGTATAAAGGGTCAGGTGAAAACCATTTAGATCTTATTCTATAGTCAGTGGGGAGTCACCAAAACTCTTTGAGCAGGGTAATAACATAATTAAATCTGTGTTTTAAAAGTTAATTTAGGGTAAATTAGAAAAGGAGAGGTTGGAGACAGGGTAACCATTTATTACATAACCCAGGCAAGGGATAATTAGGGCCTGATTTACAGCAATGGCTATGAAAACAATGAAAGAATGCCAAAATTAAAACTCATTTCATAAGTAGAGTTAAACTTCGTTTGGTAATGCTGGACACTAGGAGGTAAGAGACAGTCTGGCTTGATGGGCTAAATTGAGTTGATGCCTTTGCTCAAAAGAGGAAACCAAGAAGATTCAAGTTTAGAGAAGGATGGAATACGTTTAGTCTTAAACATTGAGTTGTGGTGTCCCTATCCATCATATTCAGCTTTGTGCCTGGTACATTGTAATTGTTCAATAAATATTTGGTGAATGTATCAATGAAGGAAGGAAGAATTAAAGACTGAGAGAGATTTAAGGGAAGTTATCCAAGAAGGACTGGAAAATATTGGTCTATATGACAGAGGAGAGAAGGCTGGCAATACAAATTCTGAAGTCAGCATGTAAGCAAATTGAGATCTGAAAGGAAGAAGAGATGGAGTAAAAAAAGGAACTAATGAGGCTTCCCTGGTGGCGCAGTGGTTGAGAGTCCGCCTGCTGATGCAGGGGACACGGGTTCGTGACTTGGTCCGGGAAGATCCCACATGCCACTGAGCGGCTGGGCCCGTGAGCCATGGCCGCTGAGCCTGCGCGTCCCGAGCCTGTGCTCCGCAACGGGAGAGGCCACAACAGTGAGAGGCCTGGGTATCGCAAAAAAAAAAAAAAAAAAAAAAAGAACTAATGACTCTAAGAAAATAGGATTATGTATGTCCAACGCCTGGCATAGCATAGAGATCAATAAATAAATATTTGTGGAGTACATGAATGAAGGAAAGAATGAATACCAACTTTTCAGGAGCAGATAAAGGAAGAACAGCTGGGAGTCTTGTAGTAGCCCTTTGTTTTGCCTGAAGTGTTTGTCTGAATTGTAGACTAATTCTGCAGTTCATCATCTGGCTCCCATGAGGAAATGTGAATTCTATAGCCTAAATTTCAGGCAACCATGAGGAATTTCTTCTTGTCCTTCTCACCTCCACACATTTTCTTTCCAGTTCAACGTATTTACTTAAATCTATCATCAAACTGCAGTTGTAACAATTATTCTTTCCTTAAGACTGCCTATAATACAACAATGACAGGAACTGATAACACTTTTTCATGTATTAAAAATGGGCCAAATAGAACCAAAATACTCAGTGCATTCGTGACCCATATATACAACATGTTGCATGAGACGTTTTGGAGCTATTGGTCTCATACCTTGACCATCGTTAATTAGGAAAGCCAGTTTGGCGAGAGAGGGCACTTCAGTCTCAATCAGAGTTGGCCTTACTCTTACAGGCCCAGCCTAGACTAGCAGATGAGGACAGCAGGGTGAATAAGAATATGTAAATAATAAGAAATTAAACCTAAAGCTTTTAGGAGTCCTAATGAAAAAGGTTTATATCTACAAAAGCAGTATCTGAAAAATACTAAAAATATAAACTAGATACAAAACATAATGTAAAATTTCTAAATATTAATTGTATCAGTAAAGGGGTAAAATTGATTGTTAGAATTCAAGCAAACTACAAATCTCACAATTTGTAAAATTTTAACCTGATCATCCCCTTTCCTCACCACACACACGCACACACACACAAAATCAAAGTTTTTTCATAGCTGATACATGATTGATTTATTTGTATTTACCACTGTCCTTTGGCTTTACCTACTCTCTGAAGAATTAAATAACCAAAGAGCAGGCAACAAGGAGGTAACAGAAGAAATAATAATATTAGCATAATATAGGAACCAGACCACTGGTCATTGAATAATCATGAAGTGACTCTATTTTTAAAATAGAGCCATCATTTATCATTAGAGTCCAAGAATTCTTGTTTCTCAGTTAATAAAAAATTTTCCATTAAAATTACTTCTAAATGTCAAGTGAAATGTAATTCAAAAATGAGAACATAAAATTATGTCTGTTTTCAGAAGCACCATTAAAGCCTTTTTGTAATTTCACTGACTTTTTCGATTTTCCAACTGACGGTGCGCATACAGACATTTTTGCATCTCATTACTGTGTAGTGGAAATGAACTTGGAACAGTTTTTGTCAGCTCAAAGACCCCAGTTGGTTTGAATGATATTTCCCCACAAAGGATGATCATATTGATTTGCTACAGTCATCGTTGACTATTAAGGATTCAGAAAGTTAACTACCACTTGAGATGAGGGGCTGTGATTCACATAAGACCTAGCTTAATATGACAAGAAAGGGTAGAAAATGTGGTGAAACTACTTAATCCAAAAAGGATCATCCATAGTTTAAATGCATGTGTTATTTGTAAAATCTGGGGGATTACTTTAAGGTAAGGAAGATGACTCTTTTATTCTTTCAACTTCTTCACTCAAATGTTTGCTTCTTAACTGAAAGCAACTTACTGTATTAAAGGACTTACCTGCAGATCTTTTAAGTTATTGGAAAATCTGGTCTATTTTAAAAATCTGTCTTTAACAATATCAGCATAGGATGTCTCTGCTAAGTATTTGTCCATATGAGTCTCTAAAAGAGAAAATAAACTATTTAGATTGCTTTCAGCACTGAAGTATGAAGTTCAAAAGTAGGTTACCATGAATAGCTAGAGAATGAGAGAGAGATTTTGTCCAGCTCAGATATTTGGAATTACTTAGGAGAAATGGAGTAAAGGAAATAACGTTTATATTATTCTCTAAATCAGCATGGTCTGCATCAGAAAAAAAAAAAAAAAAAACGGACACCAGAGTTTTAAAGAGATCCCCCAAATCTTGTCTTACCATTGTAGTTTTCCTCTTTGTTTCGTTGGTCTTACTTAGAGCCATATCTGAGCAGAGTTCTTGATGTTTTTTCTGGGGGGCAAGCAAAGAACAGTGTACACCATCTAGTGGCTCAGTTCAAAATTGCAGCAGTGCAAGAAAGGCTTTTGAGCAGAGTGCAGCCAATGACAATCAGCAGACAGACTTCCACATTTCTCCAAGTGCCTGAGGAACGCTGAAGGGGTTGCCATGAATTCCAGAGGGAAGCCCTCACAGCACATAAAAAGATTCGATCAAGGAAGTTAATTTAAATAGCCCACAGTTAAAATCCTACTCTATTCTGACTACATAGCTGTAATCACTCTGCTTTAATGAGAACTTTTACTTGCCTGTTTAGTACCAGAATTCATATTCCTCCTGTAAAACTGTTATGTCAAGAAGTGAGCAACTTGGATGGGAGAGGAAATAGGTTCCATTTATGATCATATGCTAAGTGAATTGCTTCTCTAAATCATCAACCAAAGCTGTGGTTGCCAGTCTATGAACTCCTGGGGAGCCATGCAACTACCACAAGAACCTTGAATCCACAGTCACAAGGCACATTTTCTAAAAATCAAATGTACAATGTCTTTTACATACACTGGATTCACAACTGCAATTCAAATGTAATTGGTAAAAGAACATTACTAAATTATCAGTAGTTTGTTATGTGATTTTCATCTATATAGATTAGCATATCGTGCTCATCTAGGAATCCAGAAAATGCATTTATTTATTTTTATACAGTTATATGTAAATTACATAAAAGATAGACTTTTAAGAAACAGAATGGTCCTGACTTCAGCAGTGCTACTTCTAAGATTTGTTCTAAGGAAATAATCATTCACATGTTCAAAGATATTCACATCAGTATTGTTTATAAGAACAATTAATAAGAACCAAACTCAGGTGTTCGACAATTAGGGGTTGCTGAGTAAGTTTTAGTTTATCCATACCAAAAAATATAGCATACCACTATTAAAAATGACCAATGAAAATCTATAGTTTTGAAAATGAAAATACCATACATTTACAGGTGAAAAGAGCAGATTAGGAAAGCATATATATCATATGCATACCATTTTTATGTATTTGTGAGTAGGCAAAGAAAAAGCCTAAAAGGATATCTTTTATCCCATGAGAAATGAATAATTTATTTTTATCAAGCATAATATAAGAGAAAGAAAAGAGTCAAGGATTCTTCTACTAAAGTTTTTGTCCTGAGCAAGTGGAAGGTTAGAGTTGACACTGACTTAGGTGGAAATGTTTGGATGGGAAAGCCAGGGGTTTGTTTGGAGGCATGTTGAGTTGGAGAGTCCATCCGGTACCCAAGTGGAGCTGTATTGAGGCTTTTAAAGTCATGTGGCTGGAAGATCTCCAAGACAGTGAGTGATGGAGGTGAGAAGAGATTTCAAGGCCAAGCTCTGGGGGCATGCCAACGTTTACAGATTGAGTTGATGAGAAGCAGCCAGCCACGAGTCAGACTAGAGAACAGCAGTCAGGTAGAGGAGGATCCAGAGAGAATGGTCTCCCGGAAGGACACAGGTAGAGAGTGATCTGTGCTAAATGCTGCAAAGAGATCTCATGAGATGAGCACTGGGAAATGACATTGGTTTGAGCAACATGGACGTTGACAACAGCTGTTTCCATGAAATGATGAAGCTAAAAGCCTAATTGAAAAAGCTTAAGTGAAATTGGGAGGGGGAAAAATTGGAAACCTTGAGTAAAGACAACTCTTCTGAGAATTATTTATGTAAGGGAAAACAGAGAAATGGGATAGGGAGGAAAACAAGGATATTGATTCAAGAACTTTTTTTTAAGGTGGCAACATATCAGCATGTTTCTCTGCTGATAGGAGAGACCTGATAAAGGGAAAAAATTAAAGACGCAAGACATGATAAAATTACTCAGAAAAATATCGTTGAACAGTCAAGAGGGAATGGGACACAAACAGAGGGCTTGACTTTAGAAATAAGTGTGGATGGTCCATCCATACTTAATAGCAAAAGGAAGCAAAAGGAAAGGCAAGTGTAGATAATACTGATGCAGGTAATTTGGTTGGTACAATGCTGGGAGCCTGCGGGAGTTCTTTTCTAAATGTTCTATATTCTCAGTGAAATAGACAACAAGGTTATCAGCTAAAAGTAAATCAGGGAGCAGATGTTAAGAGAGCTGAGGAGAGAGAACAAGGTATGGAGTAGTCATTTAGGACAAAGGTCAGAAAACTTTTTCTTTAAAGGGCAAGGTAGTAAATATTTCATCCTTTGCAGGCCCTTAGGTCTCTGTCGCAACTATTTAAATCTGCCATTGCAGCAAGGAAACAGCAGTAGATAACATGTAAACTGATGGCCATGGCTGTGTTTCAATAAAACTTTATTTACAAAAACATGTGGCAGACCCAATTTGGCCCTTAGACAGTAGTTTGTTAACCCTTGGTGGGATAATAAACGGTGTAGGGGAACACAGTAGGAACTTCAGGCAACAATAACATGAATTTTAAATGATGGTATAAATATCACCAGCCACATGCAGTTGTGTGGGGCTGAATATAACCAAGATTTGGTTTTTCTACACAAGTGTGAAGAACGGAGAACGGAGCAAGAGAGTTGAGAGTGTGTGCCAGGAAATTATTACAAGGTGAACATTGAAATCTAAGCTGAGTCAGGAGGGAAGTAAGGAAATGAGGGCTATGGGGTATGAGGGACAGTGGAAAAGAGGAAGGTAACGGATTTAGGCCTCACTACTAGCCTTTGATGCTCAGATGCTTTTCCTGAGGGAAGATAACAGCTCATTGGCTATTTTATTGGAGAGTAAGAGCTAAACAGTGGTTCATACATTATAGAGTAACAATGCTTAGAGTAGTTATCACTCTGTGGGGTAGACGTAACGCTACTCCCCATTTTATCAACTGGAAGGGAAGGAGAATCCACATCGACATGGACGCTGTGTTTGAAGGACAGTCTTGTTTATAATAATATCTAATTTTTTAGTTATTAAGACTACTCCCTCTCTTCTTCCCCTATGTTATTATAAAAATGTTCTTGCTTAGCTCTTCTCCACAAATAATCCATATATCCATTGGCATGTTTTAGTTAACGGTCTTTTTTTCTGCTCTCGATGTCTCCCTCTTTCCTTGTCTTCACCTCTTAGCCCTTACATGTGGTTATGTTTTACCTTTTCTGGGTCGACACTTAAAGGTGCTTATACTCTGCTTTTTTCTCCCTCTAGACCTTTCTCTTTTTTGTTGCGCTTATGATCTTTAAGATGATGGCTTTTCTTTATTTTAGTAGAAACATACGCAGGTGATGAAAGAATGTTAGCACCATCTAAGCACAGGATCTAGCCCCTGTTCACTTGGTTAAGGCTTTACTGCCCTCCTGAAACCGTCACGGCCTCTCTACTGAGAGTCATTTACTGTTTAGTATTCAAGGACCTCCCTGACCTTGTCTCGCACTACTTTCCCAACTTTACATCCCATTGCTTTTCAAATCTTACTTTATACTCCAGCCCCACAAAGCTCCCTAACAGTTCCACAGCCACCACGCCTCTGTGCACACAGATGGCATTGACTGGAATTCCCCGAGCCCCTCTCCATCAGTCCATCTCCCATCCTTCCTTCAAGGACCCATCACAAATCTCCTTTTAGATCTTATTTTCCAAGACAACTAAAAAAATTACTCTTCATTTGCCTCATCCTTCTCTGTACTTTGGACTTATGTCATTAACTACAGTCTACTTTGCATTATATTTTCATGTGCACATAAATTTTTCCTCCATTGGACATGAGCCCCTGGATTCTTCCCTGTTTTATACACAGCACACAGTAGATGTCTGATATATATTAAGTAAAAACTAAATGAAATCTCTTATCTTCACAAAACATGTGTTGTTAGGAAGTTAGTTTAAACCACATAAGGATCATCAACATACCTCTTGATAATATGGGGACCTGGGTCACTTCATCCCAGCCACAATCCAAATGTGCATCTTTTGGGGACCGTACATTTCTACCCCAATAAGCCGAAACTATGTTTTAAAGTCCATTCCATATCAAATCCACGCTTTACCAATTTCATGCTTTTGTCAACTTGTTAATATTGCAAGTGAAGGAATTTTGCTTGTTTGCAGATTGTTTTTGTTCTTTGTAAAATTAAACGACGTAAGAATATTTGAAGGAGGAATGAAGGAAAAGGAGCAATAAAAGAACTAACTTTTATAGTTGGTCTGTAATGAGCCTGGTGCATTCCATGAGTTATCCAATTGAATTGAATTCTTCCAATAGCCCTATGAGGTAGATATTATCCACATCTTACTGATGAAGAAAACCATGACTTCTAAACTCACACAGTTAAATGATATCAAACCTAGACCTGTATGACACTCTACCGTCTTCCATTTCAAAAGGCAAATTGCACATAAGCCTCCAATATTGAACCTAGGAGCTAAAGCCACGTGATTATTTCATTGTTAGTCTACCTTAACTAAATTGCTCTACTTTCTCCATCTGAAATTTAAAAGTATTGGTTGCAAGTTACAGAAATCCAATTCAATCTAACTTAACTATTTTGTCATCAACTTAACAAATGTTTATCGGGAGCCTTCTGTGTGCAAGACATTCTTCTAGGCACTAGGGGTTCAGTGGTGAACAAGACAGTCATGCAGCCACATGGCTAATATATTAGTATATTGCCTACCTACGCAGCTAATATATTAGTATATTGCCTACCTACGCAGCTAATATATTAGTATATTGCCTACCTACGCAGCTAATATATTAGTATATTGCCTACCTACGCAGCTAATATATTAGTATATTGCCTACCTACGCAGCTAATATATTAGTATGAAAATATTTTATAAACAAAAGATCTGTCGGACAGTTAAGAACTGTTAAGAATAACACAGCAGGGTGAAGGAGTAGTGAATGAAAGGGCAGGCTTTTTATTTTTTGTGTGGCAAAGTCAGAATTTATTTGCAGGACACCGAGCAAGGGAGTGGGAGACAAATCTCAGATCCACTCCAACTTGGTCTTTGAGTCAGAGGGTTATTTATTTATTTTTCTTTTTTAATTAATTTTTATTTGGAGTATACTTGCTTAACTATTTCGCTTACATGTGGAATCTAGAAAAAATGGTACAGATGAACTTACTGGTAAAGCAGAAATAGAGTCACAGATGTAAAGAGCAAACTTACGGTTACCAAGGGGGGAAGGGATGGTTGGACGAATTGGGAGATTGGGATTGACATATATACACTACTATGTATAAAATAGATAACTAATGAGAACCTACTGTATAGCACAGCGAACTCTACTCCATGATCTGTGGTGACCTAAATGGGAAGGAAATCTAAAAAAGAGTGGATATATGTATACGTATAACTGATTTACTTTGCTGTACAGGGATGCTTTTTAAGTGGGATTGTCAGAGAAGATCTCCCTTTCTAGTAGACACTGAGTAAAGTGAAGGAGTGAGCCATGGGAATACACGAAGGAAGAACATGTGAGGCAGAGGATAGCAAGTGCAAAGTCCCTCAACCAGGAATGTGTTTGGGATGTTGGGGAGATTCCCAAGGAAGGAATATGACCGGAGCACCACTGGGGAGGGGACAGTGGTAGGAAAGGCGGCTGGAAAGGTGGCCAGCAGCCAGGCCATATGGTCCTCGCAGGCCATTCTGAAAACTTTAACGTTTGTTTAAGGTAGATGGCAAGTAAGGAAAGGACTGACAAGAAGTGAATGTCCTCATCTGATTTGGTTTTTGAAGGATCATTCTGAGAGCTCTGTGGAGATTAAGCCAAAAGGGGACAAGAATGAAAGCAAGGAGACTGTTAGGGGGCTTTCATAAAAGTCCAGTGGGGAAACGGATACGTGGGCCACATAACCAGGAGGGCAGGGACTGGCCTTATGGACGATGCAGAAACAAAATTTAAAAACTGTGGTCTCATTTCTCCTCACTCCTCCTCTCCTCTCATTTCTGCTCACTTCTCCTTGCTCAGACCTGCTTCTCCATTGCCCCAAGCAGCTCCAGGATCTGTGGTCAGAAAGGAAAGGTTTCTTCTTGTCAGCGCCAGGGCGCAACCCCCGCTGAAGGGCCTGGCTGGGTCATGGGACCATCTCAAGACCAATCGCTCACTGTGCCCAGGCCATTTCAGAATGGCCTGCGAGGACCATATGGCCTGGCTGCTGGCCACCTTTCCAGCCGCCTTTCCTACCACTGTCCTACCACTGATTATGAGCCCAGATTTATGGTCCAGGGGATGGGGTGCTCTAAGGATACCTGGAAGGAGCAGTGGGATAAAGAAGGTTGCATTTTCTGTGTTTTGTTTTATTTAAAAAAAAAAAAAAAAAGAGAGACAAGGCAAAGCACCCTGTGAAGACAGCAGAAAGATGTAATGGCTGGGGAGAGACTGAAGATTGTACATCTCTACCGCATGGAGCCAAGGCCCGGTGACTGCTCCTTTCTCCAGATTTCTCTGCCACAAAGCTCCTGGACCGCTGTATACTCCTGACAGATGGTCTCCTATGTGTCTGTATTAGTGTTTCAAGTAATATAGTGACTGCACATTTCCCAAGAAAATAAAAAGGGCCGTAGTGTCAGATAATCCAATAAAGCCTCTAGTACCTATGATGAGACAGTGTTGAGCATTAGCAGGTCCTCAGGCGATTTGCGCATTGATTCCAACCAGAGGAAATGTGGAGCCCACGCTTACCCAGAGTCCAGAAGCAGTCATGTCACGCATACGTATATCCACGATCGCTTTATTGAAAGAACTTCACGTATGGGGCCAACCGAAAACAACTTCCTTTTTTTCCAACCACAGATTTTCCAAAACCTCTCTATCGGATGTCTCGTCTCTCCCTGTGGCTACACCTCAGGAAGTTCTTAAAGCAGCCCCAGGTGTCTTGGGATGTTCAATAGAAACCTTGTTCTCTAAATACGCTTGAAGTTTCTCTGTCTCCTATTGACCCCCAAGTTCAGTGATTTACTAGGAGAACCAACAGGACCAGCATGTCGTCATACTCACAGCTATGAGTTATTACGGGGGTGGGGAGTATAAGGCAAATCAGCAAAGGGAAAGGGTGCGTGGAGCAAAGTCCAGAGGAAACCAGACTCAAGCTTCCAAGGGTCCTCTCCCAGTGACGTCACGCAGGTTGCATTTATTTCCTCCAGTGTCCGATGGTGACAACACCTGTGAAATGTTGTCTACCAGAGAAGTTCATCAGAGGCTAAGTACCCAAAGATTTTATTGAGGGCCGGTTAGGTAGACATCTGCCTAGCACATACCAAAACTACATACTCCCAGAAGAAAAGCAGGCGCTCGGCATAAATCCCATTTTTTTGTACAACTTGGGCACAGACAGCCACTCTTAGTTAAGGTTGTGGGAACACTCTTGAAATCTAAGTTCCCTAACATCAGCCAAAGTCCAACCTTTCTAGGAAAGGCCAGGCCTTTCTAAGGATAGCGGTTTCAGGCCTGCTGTGTTAAATCTTCCCTGCACACTGACGTTGACATGAGGGTAAGAAAGGCTGACCCACCCTTGGATGGAAATCAGCCATGCAAGTAGTCTGGTTCAACCAGAGATAGAGCTGGAGGAGGGGAAGGCAAAGGGAGAAAAGCTCTTATTTGCCTGGTGTTTTTAGAACCTGGCTTTCAGGAGGTAAATGCGGTAACGCTGACTTTGTTTTCTCATGAGCTGTCTTTATGGGCTCTGCTGTGAACCTTTTTCTGAAGACTTCCCACTGTCTACCACATAGCTTCTGTTAAGGTCACCTTGAACTAGCAATTAATCTTCTTGGGTGGGGGGGGGTGTCCTTTCATGGCAGTTGTAACCAAACAGACCCACAGCTCAGCCCACAGGGAGGTACTGGGTGATAGCGTTCCACCAAACCCAGAAATGCAGGCCACGTCTGCCCCCGCTCTCTCCCTTCACACTCCCATCACAGACGGCTCCCACCGGCCTCTTGCCTTCAGACTTCACCTTTTGCTGGCCAAGCCCCAGGAAGCACGGAGACATCTGGCCCAGGATTCTTCCACCAGCCTTTGCTTTTGTTTTTGGGGTGGAGGAGAGGAGGAGAATTCTGTTCCACCGTGGATGGAAAGTGCCCAGTGGTTCCACAGTCTCCCACAACCACTCACTTAAAAAAAAAAAAAATCCCTACCCACTAATAGTCTTCCACATCGTTGTATATGTAGACAAAATGTGCGTGTGCGTGCGTGCGTGTGTACAATCACATGGCCAGTGAGACACAGATTAGGAACCACTTTTAGAAAGTCTGGCATCAGTGGCCTGGCACAGACCTTTTTTTTTTTTAAACAAAGCTACATTTATTGAGCACCAACTATTGCCAGACATTGACTTACGAAAGTGCTGCTTTCCACAGAAACGGAAGGAAGTAATTTACCAAAAGAGTTTAAGGAGTTCAGTTTTTCTGACCCAATTTAAACATGACTGTTTGGACCAAGTCTTTTTGGGATTAGTGTGACCATCAAAGTGCCTGAGAATAATCTCAGAAGCATACTGAAATTTCAGGTTCCTGGACCCAACCTTAGAAATTCAGATTCAGAAGGTCAGGCCTAGGACCCAGGAGTCTGGGATGGGGCCCAGGTGATTCCAGTGCAGGTGGCCTGGACCAGCCTGTCCTAGCTCAGGGATGCTCAGACTTTAGAGTACCCATGGGGTCTGTAACATACAGTCTGACTCAGGATGTCCAGGGGGGTCCTTGAGATTCTGCACTGCTAATTATCCCCCGGGTGAGGTTGATGCTTCAGGTCCATGCAACATACTTTGAGTAACAAGAACTTAGATGGTCAGTCTCCCAGAGGCTGGTTCATGCAGCAGTTACCTGCCAAAAGGCCCGACACCACTCTTTAGATTAGCTTCAGCCTTAAGGTCTCAACCTAAATTCTAAGACAAGAAAAGTGCCAGATACTCATGCACGTTCATAAATATATTCATAAGTAAATATCACTTAACATTCAATGACTATCTAGCTTTACCAGTAAAAAATGGTACCCGAAAAAGAGAAAACGGAACTTCACTATTCATCATATTGCCTACGTGTTTCCCTGTTTGGATCTGCACAGCTCCAAAAAGTTGTCGACTTTTTCCAGCAATACAGATTTCAGAAGTTTCTCAAGAGATGGTTCTAGGGGCCTTGTCATGGCCAAGACCAGGGGCTCATCTCCTAAGATCATGGATGGCACTTTCATTTCCCCTGTGTGTTATAAGCTACTGACTCAGTACAGTCTTCATGGCCCAGCCCGCCTGCCCTCGTGCTTCCCAGATCCAACACATACACATGGGTTCATGGGAAGGCACACATGCACACACCATGAAATGACCATGGAGGAGTATATAAGAAATCCTTCTGGATCTTTGCAATGAAATGTCCTTTGAAATCAAATAAGTGCGATAGCACGACGTACTGAAACTGCAAACGCAAATGCCGTGAGGGGTGGTCTGAAAGGAACGACGGTATTGTTCACTGTTCTGATAATCCTACCAACTGCTTCCAGAACCATCAGGTGGCTCCACATACCAGGAGAAATTCAATTAGGGTAGAGGCCATGACTGCTTGTTGTCTAAGGAGAGAGTGCTCCAGAGGGAATTTGAGTCGAGGAATAGGCTGCCCAAAAGAACAGCGGAGGTAACAGTCCACCCTTTTTATTTGCTCTCATGTTCCTCAAACACATTTTCTCTGGCCTCAACATAATAGCTGATATAGTATAGTGACCATAGTATTAAGGACATTTTGGAAATTGATCTAATTTTAATAATCATTTTTATAAAAATAATCCAATTAAAATATATCCCTAGAACTTAGCCTAAGATCTGGCACATAGTAAGGAGCTCAATAAGTATTTGTTGAATCCATGTTCCTTTTACTGATAATGACTTTTGCTGCTGTGACAACCTGGAAAATCCCGTCTTGGTTTTATGATTAATCTTAAGTGTCACTTTCTCCCTGAAGTTACAGTCGCTTCTTCTCTGAAGTTACAGTCGCTTCCTCCCTGAAGTTACAGTCACTTCCTCCCTGAAGTTACAGTCGCTTCTTCCCTGAAGTTACAGTGTCACTTCCTCCCTGAAGTTACAGTCGCTTCCTCCCTGGTACTTCCATTGTTGTTCTTCTAGAACACTGTGTATTCGTTTTCTCTGTTTATTCTCTCTGCACTGTGAGCTCTGAAATATAGAAATGGTGTCCCAGAGTTTAGCACAATAACTAATTCCTCAATACAAATTTTTGAATGAAAAAATGAATGAAGAGGTTGGTAGATTCTTTTGCTGTCTCCTGGATTTTAAAGTGAACCACTAGGGTTCACTTTCCAATACTGAGTATGTGTGATCTACATCAGAAAATGCTTCTTTACACATCCTCATTCTACGAACCATATCCATTTCCTTCTTCCCGCCATCAGTAATTATGGGGCCATCATCTAAGAGAATTTATGTGCTCGGCCCCGGGCGTCCCCGGGAGTCCCGACCAGCAGGACAAATCCTTGTGAGTCCGAGGAGGAACCTGTAGGAGTTGAAAAGAGAAGAAGGGGCAGGAGACGCGAAAGAATGGAGGCAAGACAAAATCCTGATCAAGCCTCAAACCTTTATTGCTGCAGTAGCTGTATTTATACAGTACAGAGAAAGGGGGGCGGGATCCAGAATAAGGGAAGTACTTGGCAAATTATCATTGGTGCTGCGTGCGCGGGCTTTCGTTGGAAGCGCGGGCTTTTATCTCATTAAGCAGGAAGAGAAGCAGGATGTCGGCCATCTTCTAATGGCGAAAACTTCTTGGCTCCCAACATCTCCTCCCTTTTTATTTCTTTTAAGGAGGTGGGCATTAACCGAGTGAGGGAGTAGTGACCTGAATCCTCCCGTGGACAATGTATGTGTGTCCACCATTGCTGGCTCTTGGTATCTTTTGGGGAGGAGAGGCAGAACCAAGAATAATCTTAGATACTGAAGCCAAAAACAATGTTTAGATACCAACCTCTTTCATAATTCAGGTATACTCACAGGGAATAACAGAGATTACCTTATGTATAAAGGTTTTCCCTTGTGCATGCTTTGCTGTCACAC
Organism: Phocoena sinus; assembly: GCF_008692025.1. Classification (NCBI taxonomy): domain Eukaryota; kingdom Metazoa; phylum Chordata; class Mammalia; order Artiodactyla; family Phocoenidae; genus Phocoena; species Phocoena sinus. The sequence continues at coordinate 42,339,279 of NC_045776.1, forward strand.
TCAACTCGGTACCCATACCCTCCCATCAAAGAGGGGGGTAGGCATGTCTCTGTCTCATGCCGCTCCAGTGGAGGGGCAGCCAGAATCATCTTTTGGTTCTGCTTCAGGTTAAATTCTGAGGCAAGTGTGGAGGGGGTTCAGCCTGGCTGACAACCAGCAAAGATGACAGGATCAGGGTCACAACGGATAGTCCTTGTTGTCTTTGTCATCTTTTCAATGCCAAGAGGATCTCCATCTTTTTCTGAAAAGGAAAAGAAATACAATCTCAGGGAAAAGGGCCCTGGATAATTTTCATTATTTCATAGAATTTATAGGTTTAATAAGACGCTCGGGCAGCCAACGTCTGGGTGAGGGGAACTTGTCCAGATTTTTGAGGAACAAACCGAATCGCCCCTTGGTTCGGTTCCAAGGAAGGGGCCAGGGGCTGGCCCCGTGAAAAGTTTCCCTGTTTTTTGGCCATTTATGTCCGTTTTTGAATAACATTCCGAAGACCAATGTTTGCCTCTTTTACAGCGAGGACAAACGGTGGTGGGAGGAGCTCGGGATTGATGTTGGGGTTGTTGTGGGTTAGCCTTTGATGACTGTCCTTGTCTATATAGTGGACAATCCCGGGCAAAGTGTCCAGGTTGTCTGCAATTATAGCAAGTTTTTTGTTGTTTGTCTAGGGCGGATGTGTCTTTAATAAAATCTTTTAGGGCGGCTCCTATTGCAAGACCAACAAAATGGGAGGGACCAATTCCGGAACACAATTTAATATAATCAGCAAGGCTACCACCACGATGAGCCCGAAGGGCAGCCTGGCAGGCTGGATTAGCATTTTCATAAGCTAAATGTTTAACAAAGGCGTTATCAGTTTCACTGTCGCCCACCAGACGTTCGGTGGCGTCCGTGAGGCGGCTAATAAACTCACAATAAGGCTCTTCTGGTCCCTGGCGAATTTTCGCCAAAGAAGTTGTGGCCGAACCCTTAGGCGGAAGGCGGCGCCAGGCCTTAAGGCCAGCATTTTGTATTTGAGCCAACAGACCAGGGGGAAAAGCAGCCTGAGCCTCATTGGAATCATAGGGGCTGCTTTAAGAATTGTTTTTCCGGTCTCAACAACCTTTTGGATATCGGGGTCAAAAAAATGACCCATAAGAATCTCTCTAATTAAATTCCAATATGAAAATGCAGTCACAGGTACTTTAGAAGGCCCAAAAGTCTTATAATAATCATTTAAACAATCTCCTACACGATTCCAACATTTTTTATCTATCGTCCCTTCTTGTGGGAACCATGGGCAAACATCAGACAAAAATATAAAAAAATCACGCAAATCTTTTTTTCTAGCCTTAATCTTTCGCATCTTGAGGGAATCCTCGATCCCCTGAAGAAAGAGTTCGTGGGAACTCAATTCCTGTCCCATTTTTAAGCTCCACTTACCTTACTCTCTACCGGTCACAACTGCCGAAGGGCGGCTAGTCCTCCGGGGACCTAATCGAGCCGCACTTTCGAGTTCACTCTCGCGGCGGCTCAGTGGGTGCCTGGCCAGGCGTTCGTAAGCGTGCTACCTCCGTTAGGATCCGTTCCTCGGGCCCCACGTTGGGCGCCAATTGTGCTCGGCCCCGGGCGTCCCCGGGAGTCCCGACCAGCAGGACAAATCCTTGTGAGTCCGAGGAGGAACCTGTAGGAGTTGAAAAGAGAAGAAGGGGCAGGAGACGCGAAAGAATGGAGGCAAGACAAAATCCTGATCAAGCCTCAAACCTTTATTGCTGCAGTAGCTGTATTTATACAGTACAGAGAAAGGGGGGCGGGATCCAGAATAAGGGAAGTACTTGGCAAATTATCATTGGTGCTGCGTGCGCGGGCTTTCGTTGGAAGCGCGGGCTTTTATCTCATTAAGCAGGAAGAGAAGCAGGATGTCGGCCATCTTCTAATGGCGAAAACTTCTTGGCTCCCAACAAATTTAAGCTGTTTTACAATCATTTTTGCTATCCTGTTGCCACATCATTCACAGTATAAATAGTCCTGGCTCCTTTGACCTTTGTCAAGGATCTTATTTTCACACGTTTAAATAATATGAGTTGATCTACTACTTTAATTCATTTACAGAGTTGACTATTTTTTTTTACTGAGCCTTTTTAGGTGTAGAACAATGAAAAGTGCAATTTCTCACTCCCCCAGGACATGATCAGGAAGACACTGTACTGGCACTTAGGAAAGGACAAACATCAAAGCACTAGCATGTTTCATCAATGTGTCTGAAAACACACTTTAAAAAACAGGAAAAAAAAAAAAAAAACACCTAGCATTTGGGAGAAATTGCAGTGTTCATTCCCAAAGATGTTTTACTTTCCAAAAGTAGTCACAAAACTATTTTAAAATTCTAACTAAAATATCAAGAACTAAACAAAATAAAATAGTTGGTACACCGCATTGTAATAATAGAGTCGTGATTTGAAAAGTGAGTTTTGCTTGAACAGCTAATAGAAGTCTTATTTTAAGTCCCCTCAGCTTCTGCTGGTTGTTAGCATTTCCCTCCATTTAAGTGCTCAGAGCTAAAACTGTAAATCAACAAGGATTTATTGAAAACCTTTGACCTTGGCACAATTAGGCCTATGATAGATCCTAAAGAAATATGTCACAGTCTTTGAAGAACTTACAAACCTCCTTTGTTTAACACATGTATTGCATATAGGGTGATATCCATCCTAGATGCCATAGAATCCTGATCAAAGGCATATATCTTTCTCCCTTTCTTCCCTTTCTTCCCTTTCTTTCACTTCTTCCCTCCTTCACATCTTCTGGTACCCATACATTGTTTACACCTTCCAAAGAAATAAATGCCAGTCTCTCTTAGTTAGCATTCACTCATTCATGCTACTAACATTTATTGATTCATTAATATTTCTAATTACTGTATTAGGCATAAAATATGTAGCCATGCCTAAGGCTCTACTATCCTATGTACTGGGCATTGTGGTGGTCATAAAGCTATAGAAATGACACAGTCTGGCCTCAAGGAGCTTACAGATTCTTTAGGGCGGGACACACAGAAGACAGATGATTTTAATACACTGTGTCATGACTTGGCAGGTATAGGGTAAAGGCATGCATTTACTACAATAGTGGCACAGAGGAGAGAGTCACAAAGCAAGTTTTCATTGTCAGGAAAACTCTCCCTTAGATACAATTTTTTATTATGAAAGAGAAGCAAACTCTCTTGTTCTTGCATAGCCTCCAAAACCTAACACATAGGCACTTTTATTCAGATTTATACATTTCGAACTCACTTCAACAACTTTGTCTCCAGTGGGACTGTGGGAACCCAGCTCTGTGTGTGCAGAATAAGTTGGGAGTGAGGAGAAAGTGTTGGCCACCTTTGGGTTAATTCAGAACCTTCACCAACTCATCACTGGATTCAGACCATGTGAATTTCTTACGGGATTTGGTTTTCCAGACTCACTGTCCATAATGATCAAGTGATTCCCAAATGCACAAAACATTTCCATTTATTTGCAGCTTACAGGGATAGTAACCATCCATATACAACAGAAAAAAAAGTAACAGAGCCTTTTCTGTGCATTATTTATTCAATAATATGTTTCAAGCACGTGCTTCATGTAAGATGTTTGACTATGTGTCTGTTTCTACCTCCAGAGAAGCAGTGGCCAAATTTCTAGATCTTTGCAGAAAGACAGGATGGTAGGATTAAACTAGTGAATTTTTTTTTTTTTTTTTTTTTTTTTTTTTGTGGTACGTGGGCCTTCCACCGCTGTGGCCCCTCCCGTTGCGGAGCACAGGCTCCGGACGTGCAGGCTTAGCAGCCATGGCTCACGGGCCCAGCTGCTCCGCGACATGTGGGATCTTTCCGGACCGGGGCACGAACCCGTGTCCCCTGCATCGGCAGGCGGACTCCCAACCACTGCGCCACCAGGGAAGCCCTAAACTAGTAAATTTTTAAACATTTATGTTTCTCAATTATACTTACTATAAAATTGAAGAAAATGTAAGAAAAAAATTTCTCTACAATCCTATGGCAAGAAATACTCTTTCAATGTCATTAGACTGAGGCACCTTTCTTTCAGGTTATATTTGTTTTCAACAGCATGTAATTACTATTTGAATTTGCTTTAATGAGTAAATATTGCACAAATATATATTCTAGCAATACCATGCTTCCAAAATATCATTTATTTTGCCAGTTTAGATAATTCTATAGAAAAGAACACTTTAAGAACAGAAATCACGTAACTATAGGCAACTTATGATATCAAGAAGTCAAAAACCAACAGAAAAATGTATACCATACAAATGGATTTGAAACATATGGAAAGATGCTCAACCTCTATCACAAATGAGTGGAGATTTAAATTTTAACTAGACACCAGTTGTTCACCTACCGTGTTGGCAGAGGTACAGATATAAAAAGGGGTACGATGTGATGACGTCCATTAAAATGTAAAACGCACCCATCCTTTGGCCCAGAAATTTCACTTGGAGGAATTAATCCTACAGATAAATGCACGTGTATGCGTGTTGTGGACCCATGAGGACACTCGGCAGAGCACTGTTTGTAATAGCAGCAACCTTCAACACATCCCCTTCCCTCCAGCCCCAGCGCCCCTACCTCATCCAGCCTCCATCATCCCTCATCTGGACCACAGGAGGGGCGCCCTGTTTGATCTTCCTCTTTTCCCTCTTTCACTCCTACAACATCCCTAGGAGCCAGAGTGATATTTTTAAAACATAAATCAGATCATGTCCTGCTGCTGCTAAAACTCCTCCAATGCCTCTCCATCATGCTAAGAATAAAATCGACACCACTTATCCTGGCTTCTAAAGACCCATCTACCCAGCCTCTGCCTGCCTCCTGACTTCTCTCATGCCTCTCTAGCCCTCACCCTCGGTGCTCTAGACACAGAGGCTTTCTCTGGGCTGCTCAGGCACATCCAGCTCATTTGTGCTTCAGGGTCTCTGCATGGATCCCTTCCTCTTATTCTCTTGCAGTGGCCCTTTCTCAACCTTCAAAATCTACCTTCAACACCAGTCCCCAGAGAGGCCTCCCCTGACCACCTCAGCTAGCGCGCTAGCCAGGCACTCACTCTCTAACACACTGTCCTGTTTTTTTCCTTTTTACATTGTCTGTCATCGCCTGGCTGTATTCCTGTGCATTCCACTGTGTATTAGTTTACATTCTTCTTTTCCCTGTCATTTAGGTCTCGGAGAGCAGGGACGCTGTCAGCCTCATGCGTTGCTTTATTACCAACCAGAAAAGTATCTGCACATAATGAGTGTTTAGTAAATGTTTGCTGAGTGAATTAATAAATGGCCATCAGAAGGGGCTGGGACACATTATAGGACACCCATCGGATGAAACAGTGTATGGCTGTTGAAAAGAATGGGCCGGTAGACGATCCAAGTGTCGTCCTCCGACCAAGACTGCACCATCGCACAGATCTGGCCTCGGTCTCCCTCCGAGACCTCCTCTCAGATCCTTCTTTTCTTGGTCTTCTTGCCGTTCTTGCTACACTCCACACCTGTGCCCCAGGGCCTTGGCACTTCCTATTCCTGCATCTATGCCTACCACTACCCCTGCATGGCTCCCTTGCTCATTTCTGTCAATTCTCTGCTCAAAAGTCAACTGTTCAGAAAGCCCTCCCTGACTACTCTCAAAATTCCTCACCCTGTCCCTTCCCCTCCTTGGACCCAGCTTTACTTTTCTTCATTGCACTTATCATTTGAAACAAAAGTGCCTATTTATTTGTGTCCATGTTTATTACATGCTTCCCCTGACTAGAACGTTCCTTGATGCTGTCATGACCTCCCCAGCAGGTAGAACCTTGCCTGGCATACAGTAGCAGCTGAACAGGACTTTGATTGGTGAGGAATGAATAGATGAATGTATTCTTGAGTGCAAAAAAGCAAGGTACTAAACAGTGTGCCCACAGAATGCCGCGTCAATTGTATTAAAAAAATGACCCGTATATATAATCTCTCTGGAAGAAAAATCCAAGAACACAATAACAGGGGTAGCTTCTGCAGTAGGGAACTGCAAGGCTGAGAGGCATAAGAGGAAAACTTATTGTTCCTGTATATCATTATTTTTCATAAGACTGTATTTTTACAAAACATGGGCATTAATTACTTTTTCTAAAAAATTATGTCATCTTTGACAGTTTTGTAAGTTTATGTATTTGAAGCCAAAAGGAAATCAAGGACCTCATAAATGTTACTTGAAATGATAAACATTCAACAGCCATGTATTTAACAATCCTATAAACTTGTCATAGCCCTATGCAATCTCGTTTGGATGTTCATGCAAATCTGTGGTTGCAAAGGATACCTATACTTTCTCTTGGAAGGGGTATGTATATTCCTCAGATATGAAATATGGGAGGAAACAGGAGTGTGAATCTTAAGCAGAACAAGGCCTTCGTAAGTGCAGCAAGACCCCTGCACATTTTATATGCCAGGAAAAGGGCCTCTGTGCCCAAGATACTTTGAATCTGCTTGCAAGGTTGAAATATGCCCTCACTGTTCAACAAATAAATAAAAACCCTCTGCCAATAGACTCTACACATCCTTAACTAGCTGATTTGGTCAGTGTTTTTCTGGCTCCATCAAATACATGTAAACGCGTCTTACTTTAAGAAAATCCACTACTTGAATATGTGGATTTATAGAAAAAAAAATGTAAAGGAATGTCCACTTGCGTTATTACGGATTCTTTTAAATATGAAAATAAGAAACATTTAAAATGTGATTCAATAACAAAAAATTATACAGAAATTTCAGGAACACCACCATTGAACACACAGGTACTCGGTAATTACTTGCTGGTTGGATGAACATACCTATTGAAAATCAGTAGAGTGAAATGGATGAGAGCATGGGTTGGGATCCAGATATCCCTGTGTTTGGATTCTATCTCTGCCATTCATTAGCTGAGTCTGACCTTCAACAAGTGACTTAACCTCTCAAGGCCTCAGTATTTCTTACAGAAATAAAATGAATGACCAATGCCTCCCTAATAGTTAGTTATATTAAATGAAAGATATAGGCAAATAAAATATAGATATATTTTATCATGTATTATAATATCATATATTATTTCCTTCATGTAATTTCTGCCTGATTAGGAGCAAGTAAGGATGAATCATAAGTGCTGTTATATTTTCAGAGATATAATATAGGTAACTATATATAAATATAATTACATATACGCATATGTATAGAGCACCTGCACAATGCCTGGCACATAGTAAATGTTTAGTAAATGGTGGTTCCTATTGTGAAAAGTAACACAAAATACTCTGAGAGTTTGACTCTTCATTTTCATATCCACAAAGACCCATTTTGTGTACCACATGCCAGTACATTTCATGTCACTGTACAGGGAGGGGTAAAAGAATTTGTGTCACTGAGATTTTTGTGGCCTTAACATTACGGGAAAGCATTTAACAGGTATGTAAGTGAATTGTGACAGAGATTCAACTTGTAAAATGGCTAGCATCTATTGAGTGTATGATGATTAGTCATTCTGCAGAGTAAATACTGTGACTTAGTATCCTCTCCAAGGATGGCCTGCTTCCTACTTTCTTAATTAAAAATATTAAATGTAAATGTTTTATTGAATTTCCCAGACTAGAATAGAATAGCAGGTATTTGGAGTGGGAAAGGCAAAAATGGTACAAATTGCTTCAAACTCAGAGACTAAATGAACGTGCTCCCTCGGATGACCAAAGGTTTCTTCCTTTTCAGTTTTCTGGCTTTTTTCCCCCCCTTTCCTTCTAGCACTTCGAATTTGTTTAATAAAGTTGAGAATTTTCACAAAGGGCCTTATGAACACGTGTTATTAGATTTTAAATCTGATTTGCAAGTGCCTCTCTCCTCCTCCGTGTGAGTAAAGTGACCTTTTTAAATGGAGGGAAGTGGGTTTAGATGGCAGTCATGATAAATGTGGTCATGTTCACTCAATAAAATAAGGCCCAGTGCATTTGAGGATAAATCAGTGAAATGTACAGCCCCACCTGTCTGTCTCCATCATTCATTTCCACTGTCACTTTCACAGTGGCTGATGGATCACAGTTGCTGTAAAATTAGACAGCCTTTAATCTCATTTCATCCTGATTAGCTTCTCTTTACCCTTTCCCTCTAACTCACTGACTGACACGCTAAAAACTCACACCGGGCTGTATATGAACAGGGAGTACAAACTTCTCCTCCGGTACCTGCTTGTGAGGGCGAGGCCGGCGAGTATCCCTAGAGAAATCTGGAAGGGAGAGGGCATGTCTTCCTTGTTATTTAAAAGATAATCAATAATTGCGGTACCCAGTGCCATTTTAAGCAGATGTTTTCTCTTGATCACTGCCCTCTTTATTTTGCTTTCGTTCAGGTTTAATCAGAAGTCAAAGAAATGAGGTCTTTTGCAAAACTCAAACATGGATTTCACATCGATTTTTTTCTAATAGATTTGGAGCGTTTTACATTCAGGATAATCCCCAAAAGTTATCTGTGTGTATTTGTAGCCTCTCAATTCAGAAGAGTTGAGTAAATAATAAATCGGAAGAGACAACAATTCAGGAATGAAAATGCTGAAAGAGCCAAGAAATATAGCATACAAGGTTTTAAAACAACAGTAAAAAATGGGTAAATAAATGAGAATATCTTCAAGCAGCCTTTACGTTAGCATTTCAAAGACCTTCTCGTATTTTGGAGGTTTCAGTAGTTAGTTTAGCTCAATAGCTTCGTTTGTTTGCATAAAGCATAACAATAGAGGTAATCAAATGAGAAAGAGGCTTAAGAATAAATTATGTATTCTTTCCTTCACTTAATTTCTGCCTGAATGGGAGCAAGTAAATGGACAAACACAACTGTTGTTCTATTTTCAGGGTCTGAGCTTTATTATAAAGCTGGACTTCCGGTTAAAAAGAAGATAATACGATTTTTTATTACTTATAAAATGTGGGCATTGAACTGACCAAAAATTTTAAATAAATATTGGAAGACTGGTAGTCATAAAGTAAGTTGGTTGTATCAGTGGCCGCTGTTCTTACACGCATGTCTCATATGAGTATACGCTTACAGGTGACAATGCTGTAAGTTTACTGCCCAGATGGCATTGTGATAAACCAGAGTAGCACCAGGCTATGCACAATATACATAATATATGGGTAGCATAGTTTTGTGTTTGGTATAATCCAAACAATGATGAGTTAATTTAAGAAAAGAAAAAAAGATGTTCCAAACATATCCAGTCACCCAATTTTAGTTGCTGCGTGAACTCAACATATACCCTGCCCCAGTGGACTCTGAGAAGTAATGCCTGCAGGAGCTATGTGGTTAAAAGCATTTTCCAAAGAGATAACTAAGGGTTGAGGGGCAGAAGGACGTTGCTGAGGTGACTCCCTAAATCAGTTGACCTCATTCATGGGCCACACAAATCCATGGCACACCCAATTTCTACATGATCCCAGAAATCCAGGGTTTCCATACCCATGTCTTCTCCCTTGTGGCTATAAGTTCGAAAATAGTGAATATTCACAGTAAAAGTGAAAACATAATAAAATAATGAAAATTCCTAAAATCTTTCAATATGAAGCTTAAACGACCTGATTTGCTCTTTCAGAAGCTGTGTTACAGGTTTCAAAGCTATGCCTGTTTCTCCTTATTTTTGTTTACATATCTTAGCCAGCATAAGCGCATTCTGAGAAAAAAGATAATAAAAACAAAGTGAAATGAGATATATATCATCCAAAGTAAACTGGGTGTAAGATAGGCTCGTTCTGTCTCTCTCTCTCTCTCTCTCTCTCTCTCTCTCCATTGGCAAAAGAGTACAAGCTGGCCCTGACTCATATTGATTTCCCACTGCACTGGTTTCTTAAGTGCTCTGTTGATCCGTGTCAAGCAATAAGTTCCCTGCCTGAACATGCATATCACCTCCCCATTTGTCCTCACCTAGATTTAAGGTGCCCATATGATGAGCTGAACAAGGACATCATTTTTCCTACTGGTGTCACTGGGCCCAAACCACTGCCTGTGATATGATAACGAATGCTGTGTAAGTTTGCATTCACCATATGATATAATAATAGCAGAGACTGACACTGCACTGCACACGGGGTGACGGGGGTGTCCTATTCTTGTTGTGTGTGTCCCCAAAGAAAATGTAAATGAGAACAGATCCAGCGAAACCTTTGGTGGGTTTCTGGATCGCTCCGCCCTCCTCACAGCCACCACATTTGGGGCAGAGCAGGGCAGGGCGAGGGGAATGGGTGTTTATGATGTCCCTGACAGTTTTTATCTTTGTTCCAGAAGAGCTCTTAAGCAGATAGATAGAAAATGTGTGATTTTGCTGCTAATGACATTGTACAGGAAATTAAGCGTATACATTTGGAGAAGGCATTAAATCAGCAGGACCTTAATTTAAAAACTTAACACTGTATGGAAATTCAGCTTGCTCGTTGCTGTGGAATAGAAAGCAACCAAGCACCCTGAGTCTGTTTATGGAAAGATTGCCAGCAAGCCAAGTTTGGGCAGAGCAGCTTAATGGCTCCAAGTGGATGCTGGGTTATTTCTTCCAAGAAGTAAGCCCCAGCCCTGACCATTTGGGAGCGTCAGTCATGGTTGTAGACTGCACGATCCCCATCATCAGGCGGGTGAGGAGGACTTAAGAATTGAAAGCAGCCCGACAGGTTGTTCTTGACTAATTTGCAGAATCACATTATGTAAAATTAATCAAAAGGGGTGGGGTTGGCAATTGCTGGGAACACACCGCTGAGCCACTGTGGATTGGTGGGTGCCCCACTCTGCCTGTCTATGTGCTTTTCTTCCTTCTGACTTAGTCTCACGTTTTATACATTTTGGTGAAAGCACATAACTAGTGAGCCAGGGTATCAAGTCCTAAGATGGAAAATTTTATGCGTCTTTTTTTTTTTTCTCAATTCCAGTTATGCCATACAACAGTGCCCATCACTGCGTTGTGGAGGTGGAAAACTTCCTGTTTGTGTTGGGCGGAGAGGACCAATGGAACCCTAATGGTAACTATTGAACCACTTAACAGTAGGTGCTCGACACGTCTGTGTGTGATGAGAGGTGCCAGCGGCAGTCCATTTTTGTAATTACCGTGGAAAACATATTTCTGTGCAGCAGGGACAAACGAAGTAGTCGGTGAAGTGGGCTGGCAGAGGACACACGCAGCAGTGCATTCACTCATGGACTATCTGGGGATTTGGCTCCACCGTGATGCCCAGCCCCTCTCCTGATCCATCCCCTGAGGAGTGCCACCAGTGTAAGCCCAGACTCCCTCAAGGGAGGTAGCAAGCGGCAACTATTAAGAATTCTCACCACCTTCTCCACCACTTTTCTCCCGTTTCATCAGGATAATAATATGCCGTTTCAATAAATAAGCGTTATCTGCTGTCACACTGTACGTGACCTCAGCTGAAGTGCCTTTGCAGCGTTCATTACTTGACACCTGTTCTGGCTGCTGCATCTTCTGCCAGGGCTTCGTCCACAGATTATCGACCATCTTCCCTGTTGATGCGATTACTTCATAACTGTATCACAAAGAGAAATTCAACATTTGAATACACTTCCCAAGTCTAATGTAGGGAGTACACTGCACCTTGCAGAACACGCAAAATTATCAAGATATTTTTGGAAATCTTGCACGTGAAGGAGGGGTTGCAGTTGTAGCCTTCTGTGTAACAGAGATCATTATGAGTGAGAAACCATAAAACAGCTTGCAGGTACACAGTTTTGCTTTAAAACCCCAGAACAGCCAGCTGAAATCACATATACTGCATATATTTTATGGTGAATGTTCTCTTTCAGCATCTGCACAAAGGCAAATTATAGAAAATTGTTACATCTGTTCACTCTAGAAAATCTTAAAGGAAAACAACCCAGGCCACCCTCCAAGAACATGTCTTTGAAGGGAAAGGGACATATTTTCTCCAGATCAGCTTTGTTGGTTCATATCTTTCAGTTTTGGAAAGATGGTTCCGGGGCTTTGGGAGAAACAGATTTGGATCAGGAACTAAAATATTCAGTATCTCTCCTCTAACTTATCTTTGCAATGGCTGATTTGATATGTTAAAACAAAACAAAACAAAAACGCTGGCCAATATACAGCCCACTGTAAACTCTCCATTTCCTGTTTAACCTCTTCTTCCGAGGAAGTGATTTGAACAGAATAGAGCGTTTGTAAGGAAACAGTACACAGCCAGCAGGTTTATCTAGAAAAGAATCTGCAGAACTTCGTTTTTGGGGTTTTGTTTGTTTGTTTTCTTGAAGGCCAAATGAAAACTAACACATGACAAGACGAGGCTGGAAAGTCCTGTTTCTTTCCTTTTTTTTTTTTTTTTGTTTTGGTCGTACTGTGCGGCATGTGGGATCTTAGTTCCCCATCCAGGGATAGAACCCCTTGCAGTGGAAGCGCAGAATCTTAACCACTGGACAGCCAGGAAAGTCCCATGGAAAGTCCTGTTTCTAATGATGGTGCTTTCTCAGCCCACCTCCGTCCCCACGTGGGATAAGCCTCTGCTAAAAGACCAGTCTTGGGGCGACAACTCAGTTTTCACAAATCACTATGAACCTCCCACTCCTGTGAGACAGGCCTTAATCAGCAACACAGAAAACCCGCTCCCTGGGTTTACCCCTGTCCCCCACCCCTGCCCAAAATAACCTGCCACTGCTTGCTGTTCAACTTTTATCAGACACACAACCGAGAGGATGGGTGGGGGGATTAGGGGCGAGGATAAGGGACATATTCCTTCCTCTCGTCTAGAGAATCGAGATTTTATCATTGAGCTAATTCAGATTCCTATAAAACTACGCCATGCCATTGGACCTCACTGATCTGCCCCCCCAGCCCCGACTCCTGAGAGGAGCAGTGATTCAGTTTAAATCCCTCAACCAATATGCTGTGAGAAAAGACTACAGAAAGCACAGCATGGCATTTCCTGTGGGGGCACCTTTCACTGCCACCACTCAGCGTGCTCTACGTGAAGACCTGCGTGACAAGTCCTCGTCAAACCAAAGTACTGAGGCATGGTGTGCTTTGAATAATTACTTCTAACGCCAATCATATGATTTAATGTGTCTCTTTTGCTTTAGCCGCCAGGAGGCTCAAAATTGAACTTTAGTGAAACTTTAATTACTATATTTTGTTTACTTTTAGCCTCCATATGGGCCTAGCAGCTCACAACTCTCTCTCTGTAAGACCCTTATTTAGAACGTTGGGAGTTCCACCTGCAAATCTGAGTCATTCCGTCCCTGACTTGTTTCGCCTTTGAGGTCATTTAGTACAGATCGGGGTGAATGCTGATGAGCCACTGATTAGCATCTCCTAAGCACAGGAGAATTGGTCACACTGTGAGGCAAGCAGGCCAGTCTTTTGTACCTCATGTCAACCAATCAGTCATTGGCTGAGGCCTTCCCCCAGGTGGGGGTGAGGGTGGGCAGTGAAGTGGCCTGTTCAGCTGAGGGCAGTTCTCTAGAGAGGGAGCAGCTGTGACCATGAACAACCAACAACCATCAGCTAGGGAACAGGTGTACCAATCTGGTAAAAGTGTCTCAGCTAGGTACCAAAACACACATCCACCACCATCCCTTAAATGGTTTCCATGGACTTTCATATTCCATCCATCTGGTCAACCACAGCTGACCGTTTTGGTATTAGTCGTAGTATTTATTGAGTACTCATTATTTCCCAGGAACTTTGCTAATCACTCATCTGCATCATTTCACTTAATCCTCACAACCATCCCATGAGGCCTGTTGCATGATTGCTCTAGTTTTACTATGAGGAGTCTAAGCCCTAAGAGTTTAAACAACTTGCCAGGACACATAGCTTGCAAGAAGATGAGTGATTCCAATGTAGGTCTGTGTGACTCCAGAGGCTCAGCCTTTAACCAGTGTATCACACTCCCCACCTCACATAACCATATGTATTTAATTAGATACTAAACAACAATTGTGCATTTGCCTTTGATCTTGTGAAATTAAATCAGTATTGTATCACCATGGACAGTGGCTCTTACTGGCTCCCAAAGAGCTCTTCATTATTCCCCATTTAGAAAACCATGAAGGGACACCATCATCTCAAAAATATAGGATTTTCATTTTATAATACCTCATACGACTAAAAAGGAAGCAGTTAATACCAAAACTTATAAAGAACAGCAATCCTGGGCTTCCCTGGTGGCGCAGTGGTTGAGAGTCCACCTGCTGATGCAGGGGACACGGGTTCGTGCCCCAATCCGGGAAGATCCCACATGCCGTGGAGCGGCTGGGCCCGTGAGCCATGGCCACTGAGGCTGCACATCCAGAGCCTGTGCTCCGCAACGGGAGAGGCCACAACAGTGAGAGGCCCGTGTACCGCAAAAAAAAAAAGAAGAGCAATCCTATAATAATATACAACATGCTTTAATTTCACTATTGACAGGGAGGAAAAATTTTAAATCCATGAGTTTAAATGTTATGTATACATCAGTTCCAAAGATGAAATCTTAAGTTAAACTTTAGTTCTTATGAAAATGATGCCTGAGATGCATGCCTTTGAATGAAATACAAAAATATACATTTCAACACATGCTCATAAAACACAAATATGTACTCATAAAATACAAATATAATTTTATTTACTGATTATCTTGATTACAGGACCAAAATTTGAACTCATAAAACATATGAGTTACTGGAAATATAAGCAGGATACATATATTTTGTTTCTACTCAGCTATAGATATTAACTCCTATTAACTCCCTTCATGTCATTAGTGATAGACTGCATTGTAATATGCTAATATACATGCATATATTCCTTCAGTGCTCCAACTCACAGAGAACCAATTTACATTTGTCACTTACTGATGATTGACTCCCAAAAAAACTGCCTGCGGGGGATTTCCTTGTCTTCTTGCTTCCTTCCCCTCCACCATTGGCTGAAAACTGCCGCCCCTGCCCCATTTTACCTGTCTCCCAAATGATAGTCAACAACAGGGTCTGGTGACAGGACATCATCAAAAAAGGGAAGAAGTGGAGGAAGGGTTAGAAGAAAATGGAAAAGATGAGAAGAAACTAAAGGAGTGAAGAGTAATCCAAAATTCTATTGCATGTGGCTACCCCTCTCAAGCTTCTAAGTGGTGTCGATGAAAGCCACAAGGAAGAAATGAATATCCCCATTTTATCTCAGTTTCCTCACTCCACCACACTCATTCCTTCTGAGATTTATTATCCCCTCTGCACATCCTTTGCCAACTTTAGAACATTTTTCTTCTTTTTATCTTCCCATCCTCCAACCCTGCCCTTTTTTCACACCATTGTCTCTGCCTCTGGAAACCCTTTCTTCATCTTCCATCGAAATCACAACAGTCCCCGCTTAGCCTTTTCTCTAGTGAAGTCCACTGACATTACCACCAATAAGCAAAGCATATAGCTGATTTCCACTACCAGTGCTCAGCATGAGAAGGCATCTGTCCCATTGCTGAAAGGAGGCACATGTCTTCCTCCAAATGGAAATTCTAAACCACACTTCACAGAGAAACACTCTTATACGTGGCGTGTATATTCTACATTCCTCTTAACAACACTGATCTTCAGATACATTTGGGAATTAACCTTGAAACCTGACTATCAAGAATGGCTTTTTTCTACAGGGAGATGATTGCAAATTCTACAAAAGCTTACTTATAAACCAACTCTAGACATAATCCTTCCTTGGGTTGGAGCCTCCCTTTGTGGGATCCAAGTCTTTTGGGGCATACTCACTCCTGGCACTCTTAACTCTTTCTGCAATCCCCAAATAAAACTTGACTTACCACCCAACCAGGCCATCCAAACCCTCCCATGCATTCCTTGGAACTCATGATCTCACATCAACAAGATCCCTATAATCCTTAAACTCTTCCCTAAATGGTCCCTTCAGCTTCTTTTCTAATCAAAGCCTGGCTATTCTCTGAGAGGACTGTTTTCCCAGCCACCCTCTTCAATGGGGACTATGTTCTGTTCCCCACCCCCACCCTTATATTTCACATTATTGGAGGCCGATAGCTTTTCTACTTCTTCTTCATTGCCACTCCCACATCCTTAAAACTCACCACTTTAAAGGATGTCTTCAGATTTTACCACCTGCTGCCCCTTTATGTGGCAGCTACCCACTGTTATCCTGGAAGTGCCACCTCCTTCACTCTACCCTACCACTTTTTCATTGTCCATCATCCCCTCATGCCCTTACTTCCCTCTTTACTGAGCTTATATTCTGTTGCCCATCCGTATAATCACATTAGTGCATACACCTGCAGCCCTCGTGTCCTTCTCTCCTATGATACTTGCCTGGTAATGCCCTGGTCCTGGTTAAACCCAACTTTCTTCCACCTCTTCCCTCCCCCTGAGCAACTAAATGTGGACGTAGAAAACCACACGGCCATGCTGGCTACTAATGACCCATGCTGGCTACTAGCCAACTCCACTAAGTTTCCCTGGTCAATGCACTCTTCCGCCTTCTGAGTTAATTATTTCACACCTTCTCTCTCCTCAAATACCTTTCTCCAAAACCTCCCTCCTCACTCTCAGCTGATAGCCTTGCTTCTTAGTCCAATGAGGACAGAAGCAATCAAAAGATAAAACCTGCATCTTGCTACTACCAAATCCATTGCTACCTGTATATTTTAGATAAAACATATCTCTCTTATTACTGTTTCTGCTCCAACTTAAAGCCTATTCCTCATTCCCTACTCAAGGACTTTGGGGTACTTCTGAACTGAAAAACACAACCAAGAACTAAATAAAATTTTCTCTCGATGCTGCATCTTCCTGCTATAATCTTCTTCTTTTTATGCCAAAAGTCCTAAGAAGCATTGCTTATCCTCTTGCCTCTGCTTTCTTACATCCTAGTCTCTCCTGAGGAGTCCCCACGCAGGCTTTCATGCCCTCCTGTCCACTGATACAATGCTTGTCATGGTCACCACCAACCCCCATGTTTCCAAATCCTATGGTCAGTTCTCCGTCGCTCACTCTTTTTGAAACACTCTTTGACTTGGCTTCTAAAATACCACCATACTTTTCCTCCTGCTTCTGACAATTTCTTTTCTTTGCTAGTTTTTCTTCTTCTCCCCCAGGGCTCATTTCCAGCACTCATTATCTTGCATTTCCATACCCTTTCCCTAAAGAGTTTCATCTTGTTCTTTGATTTTAAACAATATCTCTTGACTAATGACCCCAAAATTTGCACCTGCAGCCTCATTTAGCCAGTGGCCTACCAGCCGCTTATGCTCTGAGATCCGATAGTCCTCTCAAGGTTAAATCCAAAACAGAACTCATGGCTTCTCTCCCTAACCCCCCAACTACCCCTGCCTGGTCTTCCCCACCTCGGCAAATTGCATGACCTTCCATCCAGTTCCGCTGGCTAAAAACCTAGCAGTCGTCTTTAATTACTCACTTTTTCTTATACCAATGCTCAGTCTATCAGAAAATTTTATTGGCTGTGCCCACAGAATAGATCCCAAACTCGACCATATCTTGCCTCCACCTCCACTCAAGCCAGCTCTTGCCTTGACTGTTGCGATGGCCTCATGACAGGTCCCCCACTTCCAGAGCAGCCCTTGTACGGTCTAGTTTTTTACACAACAGCCAGAGTGATCATGATAAGAGGTAAATTAGGCCATGTTTCTCATTTGCTCAAAACTTTCCAGTGACTTCCTAATGTTCTTATGACAAAAGGCGAAATTTGACACCAGTCCACAAGACACATCGTGTCTGGACCTTGATATACTTTGACTTCTGTCCAAGTCACCCCAGCATTCTTGCTGGTTTTGAATGCATGGCCAGCCCAGGGACTTTATACTCACCTTCCCCACTGCCTGAGACGCTAATTCTGCAGATATTTGCGTGGCTTGCAGAAGATATCTGTGAGCAGGTGACCACCCTACTGAAACTGGCTTCCCCTCTATCAATCCCTGCTTTATTTTTCTTTCTGGCATTCGGTAAAGAAAATATAGCATTATTATATATGTATTTATTTACAAGTCTGTGTTTATTTATTTACAAGAACAAGGAGTTTGTCTTTCTCGTTTACCAGCATATTCCCAGAACCTAGAACACATAAGACACATAGTGAGCGCTCAAAATATATTCTTGCAATTAATAATTGTGTTGTGTGTACATGCCCGTGTGAGTGCGTGTACACACACACACACACACACACACACAATCCTATCTGTTTATATTCGTGGTGAAGTTTGGTACCTATATTTCAATGGTTAGTTACACATACATTAATGAAAAACAGACTTTAAAGTTAAGACCTCAGGCGCTTTAGATGACTGTCATCTCAGTTGCTACACAGAAAATGGAATACACACTTTTGCTCCTATTTCTTGCTTTGGTGTCAATCTGTATGTAAAACAAGATTCATTTTCATACCTTGGAGGCATTACTGTGTTTCTTAGGCTCAACAGAGGAGATAAGCTGGTTAACCAGCTCTGAGGACGCATGTTTCCCATTTCAGTAAATGTACTTGTGATACATTACAGCAACTGTGCTTTCCCCAAATGCACAAACAGAACTTGCATGACAGTCATAGCCTACAACTGATTTCCTAATGCAAACTCTTATGGTAGTGATTGCTATTGTTTCCCTGGAGACAGAGTGGACTCTTCCACTGCCAGAATTCTTGGATCATTTAGAAAAAGGTTCTATCCAGAGATATCACACAAGTTAGTCTCTGGAACTGATTATGTATAGACAATAACTTCATGTTTTTAAAACCTATAAACACCAAAATACAGAAATTTTACCCTAACTTTGGTAGTCTGATAAACATACTTGCTTTTATTATTATGGTTGATTTATTTTTATTCCAACTCATCCCCACCCCACAGAAAAAGTGGAGGAGAAAAGAAGAAAGAAAGGAAAAACATTTGAAGGGGCACATAAATTTTTCTTCTGACTTATCACTTCTCATACTGTGTTAGGTAGTCCCTCTACTTAATTCATCTGTTTATTTTTTTTTTTTTTTTTTTTTTTAATTCATCTGTTTCTTAAACCTGAGAACAGAGGCATCTTATAAAATACTTTTAAATGTGCAAAACAACAAAGGAATTTAAGTTTTAAGTGTCTCAAATATATTTTTACAGGAAAACACAGTACAAATTTTGTCAGCAGATATGATCCCCGATTTAATAGCTGGATACAACTCCCGCCCATGCAAGAAAGGTAAGTGTCTATTTCTTAGGTCTGAAACATTTGTGGCTGCTTTACTGGAAGCAAGGATGCTGAATGGTTTTCCGTGATAAGGTACGCTAAACAGAGCCAGTGAAAGTCACAGGAGTCAAATACAAAACCTGGCCTGGCCAACTTCGACTAACTGCCTTATTAACTCAATGGAAAAAATAATCAAATAAGTCAATTATTTGTCCCAATGGAGGAAGAAAAAACTCGTATGACTTGTCTTCCTTTTTTTTGTTACTAGTCAAAGTTCACTTTTTTACTGAAGTATAGTTTCTATACAATATAAGTGTACAATATAATGATTCACAATTTTTAAAGGTTATACTCCATGTATAGTTATAAAATATTGGCTATATTCCCTGTGTTGTACAATATATTCTTGTAACTTATTTTATACCTAATAGTTTGTACCTCTTAATCCCGTACCCCTGTCTTGCCCCTCCCCCCTCCCTCTCCCAATTGGTAACCACTAGTTGGTTCTCTATATCTGTGAGTCTGCTGCTTTTTTGTTATATTCAATAGTTTGTTGTATGTTTTGGATTCCACATATACGTGATATCATACAGTATTTGTCTTTCTCTGTCTGACTTATTTCACTTAGCATAATGCTCTCCGTGACTTGTCTTCCTTTTCCACGTTGAATTGGTTTTTGTTTCTTGTTTTTTGTTTTTGACAAACAGAGCTACAATTTCACTGGCTATTCCACTCTTCTTAGTTATACTATATTTAAATCTTATCATTGAAATATAAAACACCATTCTCACAATGATATGTGTGTACTTTGATGCAGAAATTTCAATATTGAAGTTTTTAGGTCTCACAATCTCAAATTCATTGCATTTACCTCCTCAAATATCTCCCCATCATATATTCAAAAACAGTTGATTTGTTAGCTTACAAATAAAAGAGTTTTGCAAAGTGTCCTCTCATTTTTAATGTATGCAGTGTTTATCTCACCCAGTTCTCCTAGTATCAGAGGACAATAAGGCAACTATGTTTATACATATTCAGTTCTCCTGACTGTTACTTAGGCAGGACACCATGTCTTGATATGCACATGTAAATTCACATACTAAAGTTTGAACACTTGGTTCTTTTCAGATAATATCTCAACATCCTCTTGAGCAAATTTTCCATTATAATAGTCAGGATAAGCTGCAACCTGTTTCCTCTTCTCGATTGGACTAAGAAATAATTTTCTTTCTTATTTCCTTCCTAACCTTAACATCTCCTTCTTTAAAGATTTAATCAGATTACACTGAGATCAAGTTAAATCCTTAATCATAAATTCAAAGTTAAAAAGAAATGTTCAAATCATACCATTCCTCAAAAAGGTACATTACTACAGAAAGAATGAATCTCTGCTATAAAGAAACAATATCTAACTTCCCATTCCATATAAGCATATTAAAACTCTCTTTCAGGAGACTAAAAGCTATGCATTGAAAATGATGAGGCATAATATAGTCTAAGGACCATAGACACTGTTAGGAATGTCCAGTTGCAAGGTACCTCAAGAAATTATTCTGAGTCAATTAATATCCTGACAAACTTCTCAATCCTCCTGTTGTGTATACATGTATATATAAAAGCCTCTCCTGATGTCTTTCTCCAAAGTACCTTGTTTCTCTCCTTTTGGGGTTATTTTCTAGTTGCTGTTATGGTAGCTGCATCACTTTACCCTTTAATCAAAACCATTCCAAAAAATTTTGTTAAAAAGACATTTTAAAAATACACATCAATAACATGTTTGAAATGTCAGCATCTCATCACTATGGTCGCCTTCGCTGGGGGCTGTTCACCACGATAATTAACCTTCATGCCTTGGGTTTGGGAGGCATAACTCACGTCACGGTCAATTATCTCACTGTAGAGCCCCTAAGGATGAGAAGTATTGCTGCAAAACCTAATTAGTAATTTTTTAAAATGTGTATTGTTTACTTGATATTCTATAATGACTTCCTCTGAGGCATTATGGCCTATCATGGCAGGGTCCTACTTAGACAATTTTTAGCAGCTCATTGACCTGATAAAAAGACCTGCCATGGTCTGTCGGCGCCTGGCAGCCACCGTTGACAGGATGGACTGTTTAACGTTTCTTTCGAAGTCATTATGGTATATCATGTCAGGTCCCTAGTAAAAGAAGTTTTTTTTTAGATTTAGAACAATCAACTCGATAGACCAAATAAAGAGCTCCTTCCAGAGCTGAATGGGAAAAGGCAGATCTCACAAATGCCCAGTCAATCTTCTAGCTCCATATCTCCTATGGGTTGGTTGACCGAGGCAGCAATCCATAACTGAAAATGAAATTTTTCTGTCATCGTCGAGCTTCCATTCAACATAGCAAGTACAGTTAGCTACCAGCATGGTTTAATTGGTGATTAAACAAAGAAGGGAAAAAATACTAAAATATATGAAATATCCTTCAGATCAGAAAAGAGGTTTCTTGAGAAATTTAATTGAGTTAATTTTGCATTGTATAGATCATGAGTCAAACTCACCAGAAGTTTCCCACCTCCCTCCTTCCATTAGCTGCTGCCTAACTGCTGAGAAGTTACCAAACTGATTGAGAATAATAGAAACACATTGAAAGCCACCTCTGGGATCACCCACTCTCACAGAGCTGGCTGGGCAAATTCCTAGGATTATCTTACCTAACCAGAGCTTCCAAAAGAATATAATAAAAGTGCAGAACACCCTCCCAGTTCAGCAGAGAAATGGGCATGTGACCTCCAGGCTCGCTCAACCATAGGTCAACTCATGAATTGTATGCCTGCTGCCTATGAGGTTACTGACAGAAGTGATTAGACAAAAATACAAAGATAAATGTAAAGCTGATGAGTTGTTTTGGTCTCAGATTTAGGATTTGATTCTTCAGTAAGAAGAGGGCAAAAATGAACACTTGGATCAATAAAAATGCTTTGGTGACTTTAATGTTGTTTTCAAAAAAAAGTAGACATTTTAGGTATTATTCTTGTGGAGATGTTACCCCCTGGCTAGTCTTGGAAACAGAAAAGAAAAAGAAGGGAGGGAGGGAGAGAAAAAGCCATTTGGAGAGCACCAGTAACAAAGTTTAAGTTTCACAGACTAGGTGAAAAGCTGGAAGCGAATACTATGTTTCTAGCAGCCTTACAAGAAACAATGGGAGACAATATCGTGTTTTTAAAAATCTGTTGTTTTTAACGTGCTGGTAGAAGTCAAAAGTTGAAACTGAGATACAATCTCAGTTTTCTGACCTAAGGGTCAGAAAGAAGTTTTAAAGATCTGTACAATACACAGGTTTAAAGTATATTTGTAGAGGTCAATGGTAGTCTTTTTAAACTTATCTCAATTCATTGAATATCCTCTCTGGCATTGGGACGGGGGTGGAGGGGTGGAGGAGGGAGAGAAGAACAATTTGTAATACAAATAGTGTAATTCCATTAAAAAATCTTCAGTAATCTTGAGCTTCCTTCCCCCCCCCCCCTCCAAATAAAACAGCCTAATCAGGTGTGCTCTTCATGTGGGTAGGTGGGGCAGGGAGCATTCCCAGGAGAGACCTGGTACAGTAAAATTTTAGCCTGCAGCAAATGTTCACAGTTGCTGATAGACCATTAACTATCCAGTGTTTCTATAATGCATTTCGGTGAATTCTCACTTTGAGCATGCAAGGGAATAAATCAGAGACTCAGAACCTTCGCTATTAAAATTTCTGCATAAAAATGCACTTTTAGTCAGGAAGTGAAACCTACTGATTTTTTTTTCCCCCGTTCAGAACCTAACAGTGACACTGTGTGGATAAAGCTAGGAGTACACGGAGCATCAGATTAAGAACGCCTGGGCTAAAAATAGAGAGTTCCGACAGGCTCCCTCGTGTTAAGAGAGGAAGGAAGGAACCAGAACAGAAAGAGTGAGAAAACTGAACTTTAGACAAGATAAAAGGAGTTCACACTGCCAAAAGAAGATCTTTCTCTTATTCTCCACTATCTAAACTTCATTAAATAGGGAATTTTCATACTTGTCATGACTAACATTTTTCTCTTCTAAACCAGAATATAGTACATAAGACATAGAAGAACTCAGAATATAGTATGTTACCCGCATGGTCCAAACTATGGGATTGGCCCACTAAAGATAGCCTATTAGTAAAATTAGTAAATTAATTATTTCAGACGCTCCAAAACCTGTCATAGAATCATATGGAAGAGGGATACTGACCTACCCTGGTGTCAATGATGCAAAGAAATATCTGTGTTACTTTAGTACAGATTTTTGTAGACATGAATCGGTCTTTTCAATCAAATATTTTAACTTGAGAAGGTAAAAGCGCTAGTAAAATAACCTTGACCTATCATATTCAATAAGAGAGCAATTGAAATCTGGTTAGAGAAATGGAAGGAACCAGTGGTCCATCTGTGTGCACTTAATTTTGCTATTGTTATTAAACCTAATTTTATATTTAGATGAGTTTTTACTTCTTTACACCAGGAAATCCCAAATTTTTTAGGTTATTAATCCCCTTGATAATATGATTAAAAACTTCCCCCCAAAATCTTTCTCCAAACATATTCCAAAAAATGCACATATATACATATACATATATATATATATAATATATGACATTTTATTAAAAAATTCTTTTTACAATTTCAGAGCTTCATATATCCCTCAGAAGACATGGGCCCAGGATAACAACAACCCTTATTTAATGAAATCTATCTCACTTGCTCTTTATTCTCCTTCCTACTTTTATCCTTCTCTCTTTTTCCTTTCATCATCTTTCTGTGTTTTGCACAGCACATATTTCTTTCAAAACCATCAAGAAAATATAGGAAAAAAAAACATAGCCAAAATATTACTCTCAAACTATCAATGATGCTAACAATTCTAGGACTATCCAGAAAAACTGAACCTTACGATCTAGCAATCCCACTTTCGCATATACTGGATCCAAAGGAACCAAAATTAGTAAGGTGAAGAGATATCTGCACTCCCATGTTCATTGCAGCATTATTCACAAGAGCCAAGATACGGAAACAACCTAAGTGTCTGCTGGCAGATAAATAGATAAAGAAAATGTGGTGAATATATAGAATGGAATATTATTCTGCCATAGAAAAGAAGGAAATCCTGCCGTTTGCATGACAAACATGGATGAAACTGAAGGTGCTCATGCTAAGTGAAATGCCAGACTGAGAAAGACAAACACTGTATGATATCACTCATATGTGGAATCTTATTTTAAAAGTCAGACTTCAAGAAACAGATTAGAATGGTGGTTGCCAGGGGATAAGGGTGGGGAAAATGGGGAGAGATTGGTCAAAGGGTACAAACTTCCAATTATAAGTAAATTCTGAGGATCTAATGTACAGCATGGTAACTATAGTTAATAATACTGTATCGTTTACTTTAAATTTGCTGAGAGAGTAGATCTTAAGTGTTCTCACAAGAAAAAAAGTTACTACATGAGCTGGTGGATGTGTTAATTAATTTGATTGTGAAAATCATTTTACAGTGTATGCACAAATCAGATCGTCACGTTGTACCCTTTACGTGTATTACAGTTTTGTCAATTATGCCTCAGGAAAGCTGGAAAAAATAAAATAAAACTGCATATATCACCATCCATAACATATGCCGTACATTTATGGTATAAATTATATAAAAACACTATAAAGAATTTAGTCATCACTTAAAATACTATTCGGAAAAGTTTATATGCAAACAACTTGATAGCTGATCTTTAAAACCTTTTAATCCAAATAATATCAACCGATAGCTCCTGAGCATGAACAAAACGTTGGACACTATGACAAACACTTTACGCGTGTGTTCACAAATAACCCCGTGAGGAAGGTACCATCATAATCGTATGTTACAGATGAGCAATCTGGGGCTGAGGGGGTTAAGTAACATGTCAAAGCCCACACACCCAATAAGTCATAGAGCCAGACAATCTGATTCCAGAGAACAAACTGTTCATCAAGATGCTATATACTGCTTCCCAGAGGTTTTGACACTTAGTAAACACAACTTGGAGAATCTCCAAACAATATAGGTTTACCTGATTTAAAACCTCTAGGGCTCCTCATTTTGCTGTTGACATTGCCCAAGAGTCTTGGCATCAATTTTTATAAAGACCATTAATTCAATAAACATAAATTATGTTCTCTGAGGGGCTTGGCACTTTACGATTGTACTTTTTTCAGTATTGAACCATATGTTATCCTTATGAAGTATATTATTCCAGTAGCATGAATGAGAAAAAAAGAAGCAAAAGGTCAAGGACTTGCTTAAGATTTCATCCTAGTCATTCCTAACTCCAAATCTTTGAGTCCTCTTCCAACCTCTTTTCTCCCTCAGCTCTCATATATTATTAGTAACTAAGCCTTACATCCTCCTTTAAAATATCTTGCATCACCTCTTTTCATGTCTTCTACTAAAATTCTAATTCAGGTCCTCAATCTCTCTCTCCTAGATTATATTCTCCCTCAGAACTGGCCTCCCTGTCTCCAGTCCTTTCAACACAGCTTGCATGTCTTTTGCCTTTGATGGCAGGTGGGATAACTTAATAAGTAGTCTCTCTTGAAAAGGGACTTTAAAATACCCTTATAGGTTCCTGAGAATCAACACCAAAAGCTACACAAATGAAGTTCCTAATATGGGTTATATAAGAGCAAGATTTCAACACTATATTCAGTTGAAAAAGTTTCTCTATTTGCAGTCGTACTGGGAGGAAAAAAGAAAAAAATGATAATTGAAGAAAAATTTTGATGATGTAGTTCTCTTATAAATTGGGAACAATGACCCTTGAAGGACCATAAAGAAAGTGAATGTCAAGATAATTTATTATTGTTGCATTATCTACCTCATTTTTCACTTTGTCTTACTGAGCTGTGATATCCTTACAAGGTACCAAATATCCCAAACATTAGTGAACACTTTAACAGTGTATAAAAAGCAAGATAAAAGAGCTGAAACAAAGAGTTTATGAATTTCTCCTCTACTGTGACTTTAGTATCCATAATCTTAACTAGCATGGGCACTGCAGATGGTTGCTGTATAAGGTCTCAGATTTAGAAGAGAGCTATATGTGTAATTTCCAAAGGTCTGCACCCCTTTCTGAAGCAGGCTGTCCTCGCTTCCCGTGACTGACTGGGCTCCTTTTGTGATTTACATTGGGTTGTTTTGTTTTTTGGTTTTTTTCATTGTAGAAGAGCCAGTTTCTATGCATGTCGGTTGGACAAACATTTATACGTTATTGGTGGACGGAATGAAACTGGCTACTTGTCCAGCGTGGAGTGTTATAACCTAGAAACAAATGAATGGCGTTATGTGTCCCCTTTGCCACAGCCTCTGGCAGCTCATGCGGGAGCAGTGCACAATGGGAAAATATACATTTCAGGCAAGTCATTCATCCACTTTGTGTTACAAAGTTCAGTTCCAAGGCATTTTCTTGACTTGTGTGTCTATGCTTAATTCACAGGGGGTGTACACAATGGAGAATATGTCCCATGGCTATATTGCTATGACCCCGTCATGGATGTCTGGGCTCGAAAACAAGATATGAACACAAAACGGGCCATCCACACTTTGGCTGTAATGAATGATCGCTTGTATGCAATTGGAGGAAATCATTTGAAAGGTCTTTTTTTTTTTAATCACAATAACATTTGCATCTCATGTTTCTTGCTAAGGGGGTTTCTCGTTAGATAATCATAGTTAACCAAGTAAAAAGATTGACCAAATAAAATCTACTCTTTGTAAATTAGCAGTACCCTTGGGCAAGCACTTATTTTGGCTCTCCTGCAGATAGGATTATTTTGAAGTTACCACATACATTAAAGAAATGAATAATGATGTCTACAGAAAATTTAAAAAACTAGAGCATTAATAACTGAAAAGCAAAAACAATTTGTTGTAACAATGAATTCAGTAAAATAAATTATTCCTTATCACCAAAATTATAGTAATGGATTTTTCCAGAAAATTGTTTTTGTAATAATCATAAAGAACTTTAGTCAGAGAAGCACAAAGAAGTGTGTATGTGATTTTTCTTAAAGAAAACAGTAGAATTTCATGTCTAAATTTAGAATTATTTCTTTGAAGAGTTGAGTATCAAGCCATCTATGATTCTCAATTCTTTCCATTTGCTTTTTTAATCAGTAACATTTAAAGCAGAGTCTTTTTAGAGCCATATTTTGGCTTGTTTCCCTCCTCGTGTATGTATGCGACTGCAACTTTTTTATAGTTTGTTTGCATGTGTGTAACACTGAATTTGACAGGAAAGCGGAGAGACCTGTGATACTGAGAACATTATTGAACTGCTTTGAGCTTCCGTTTTCTCATCTGAAAATGAAGAAGGTGGTCAAGTTGTTCTCTAAAATCTCTTCCAGCTCTGACTGTCCATGATCTTTGAAATTGAACAAATTGAGAAACAGGCCATCTGGGTATGGCACATAAGGCGATTCTGTGCATTTATTTTCCAATCATATACCCATCTTAAACCATGAGTTAGATATAGACATTTTTTCTCTTTTTCATAATACATATTTACCCCTAAATGTAATAAATACTGGACAAGTATAATTTTTAAATAAGTATTTCCAAGTTCATATTCAATCAGAAATGACAATATTCTGGTCTAGATCTGCTTCTCACCTTAGAGGTCTCCTCAGTGGAAGGGAATTTATCTTTACTGCTTCAGACTCTTCCCATTTCATTCTTTTCTGCTTTCATTGGTGCTCTTTCATTTCAATCCATACTCCATTCATTCCTTTACATCAACGTATTTTATATTAACTTTGTAGCTTTCTGCATTAAAATATGACTTCTACTAATTTCTTTTGCACAAGAATGCCTAATATTTTAGGAACTTTCAGTATTTAACGTTATACTTGGACAGAAAAGACTTAGGTAGTGACAACCTAAATGAAAAATAGCACATGCACATCAGAATTAGGTTAGCTCAGGAAGACATTGTGAAAGGGGGAAAGTGTATGGATTTTGCATCTAAGCCTGGGTCTGAATCCCAGTTATGTACTTAGAGTTGTGTGATCTTACTCTAGACATTTACCTCATGTCTGTAAAAAAGGGGTAATTATCCTTTCCTTGGTAATTGTGAGGGATATAGTCAACGTATGTACTCAGTACAGAGAAGGCACACATATCCTCGTAGATGCCACTAGGGAAACTTGCCCAAATCCCCATTTCGTATAAATGCTTCCACAATTATCATCAAACTCTTAATGTTAAAGGAAAGGATTACATCACAGGGTCACAGTAAGCACATTGCTCTGTTGCTCCCTTATGTGATTTATTTCATGTAAAAAGTTAGTGGCCTGCGCATAGCACAGGGAGATCAGCTCGGTGCTTTGTGACCGCCTGGAGGGGTGGGATAGGGAGGGTGGGAGGGAGGGAGACGCAAGAGGGAAGTGATATGGGAACATATGTATATATATAACTGATTCATTTTGTTGTAAAGCACAAGCTAGCACACCATTGTAAAGCAATTATACTCCAATAAAGATGTTAAAATAAAAAAAAAGTTAGTGGCCTGAAATAGTCTGTCCACCACTTCAAGAGTGAAAATTTTTCTGATTTTTGGTCTATCTCTTTAATTACTTTGAAGAGACCAGTATGTTGACTAATTTACCATATGTGTTGTGATTGTCAGCTAGCAAACATCCATAGCATGTGTTTAACCATTAAAAAAAAAAAAAAATCCTTAAGGGTTTGGTCTGCTCGGTGACCCTGAAGCTCCCATTAAGGATTTTTCACTCCCTAAATGAAAGGCAGGGCTTCAGTGGAGTCTGGGGAAATGAGTTGTTCTCTGCAACCTAGTTACTGCTCCAGCCACTGAGAAATTTTATCAAAAGTGGGAAAAGTCTTTCAGAGGACGATAGCCCCCTACTCTAAACCTGGATCCTTAGTAGATGCTGGAAACCATTCACATCATCACAGCTGTTTATACATATAGTCAGACTGTAAAGAAAAGAAAAAAGTAAAAGATTTTGAGAGAACTGAATATTCACTTAAGAAAAACAATAGGGCTTCCCTGGTGGCTTAGTGGTTGAGAGTCCGCCTGCCAATGCAGGGAACACGGGTTCGTGCCCCGGTCGGGGAAGATCCCACATGCCGTGGAGCGGCTGGGCCCGTGAGCTACGGCCGCTGAGCCTACACGTCCGGAGCCTGTGCTCTGCAACGGGAGAGGCCACAACAGTGAGAGGCCCGCGTACCGCAAAAAAAAAAAAAGAAAAGCAATAAAGTTTAGTCTGTAAAAGTGTGACCTTTGAAGGCTGCTCACCTGGATTCAAATCTCAGCCTATCTAATGGCTGTATGACTAACTCAGGTCATTAACTCCCTCTGTTCCTCAGTTTCTCCTCTATAAAATGAATATAATGGTATCTATAGGATGCTTAAGGGGGTTAAATGAGCTCCTTTATACAAAGCACTTAGAAAACAACCAGCTTATTGTAAGCAGTCTATAAAATGCTTGCTTTAGCTATTACTATTTTAAATCTTTTTAAATAAGGTTTAAATAAACCTTTATTGATACTCCAAGGTAAATCAGCTTTTACCAATGACATCTAGCTAGGCATTTTTGCTTTAAAGTAATCCAAAGCATTCAGGGTTGGAGTGTCGGTGGCCAGGTGGAGTCGGCGGGTGGGGGGGGGGTTGTTTGTTTGTCTGTTTGTTTCTTAGGTCTTTCTGACATGTCTCACAATTTCACCAGTCAGCTTATACATGTGTCTTCAAAGACACAATTATCTACTTCTTGGCCCTAGTCCTTTTGCAAAAAGAAGCCCTAGCCTTAAATTGGGACCCTGAGAGTTTATTCTTTGGTGATTCCATTTTGCTCTGTCACTTAGGTTTCTCCCACCTCGATGTAATGCTCGTGGAATGCTATGACCCAAAAGGTGACCAGTGGAATATTCTCCAGACTCCCATTTTGGAGGGTCGCAGTGGTCCTGGCTGTGCAGTGCTAGATGACAGCATTTACCTTGTGGGAGGCTACAGCTGGAGTATGGTAAGTGTCCACATTGACCTCCTCCTCCTTTTTATTTGTGCTTCCTTTTTGTTTCTCTCCAAATGTGTTACCACCCACACAAGTACCTTTTAAGAGTAACATGTTTATATGCACGCAGTAAATTGCTTTAAGCTGTAAAATAAGCTCAGTGCGGTCGCTGTAGAGCTGTCTTGCTATCTGGTCAATTGTATCCAGTAGCTCTCTGCTTCCCTCCCACCCCCATGCTCTCCAACTAAAAGTCAGACCGAAGTGGTTTTTACAAACGTTCTATTAAAACTGTTTGACTGGGAGAGTGAAAAGTTTCTGACCAGCTAAGCATAAAAAATGGAAATTAATTGTTCAGTTACCCACAAATTCTATTTAGGATTATGTAATTTGCCATTGCTTTCCACTTTCCCCTCGCTTTATGATGAAAATTTCTAAACATACACAGAAACTGAGGGCTCAGTGGGCCCTTGTTAACGCACCATCCGACTTTGACATCCATCAGTGCTTTGCAGTACTTACTTCATCTATCCTCCCTTTGAAAAATTTTGGTTGAAGCAATTTGAAGCAAATTCTAGACATGTTATTTCACCCTAAATGCTTCAGTATTCCTCTAAAAAAAAAAATCACTTGTTTATGTAAACACACTATCATTATCACACTCAGTAAAATTAACAATAATTCCTTTATATGCAATCCATTTTCAAGTTTATCCCATTGACTTGAATAAAAATGTATTTTTCAAATTGATATGTTCAAATCAGGATCCAAGAAGTCTCACTTGGGGGCTTCCCTGGTGGTGCAGTGGTTGAGAGTCCGCCTGCCAATGCAGGGGACGTGGGTTCGTGCCCCGGTCCGGGAAGATCCCACGTGTCGCGGAGCGGCTGGGCCCGTGAGCCATGTCCGCTGAGCCTGTGTGTCCGGAGCCTGTGCTCCGCAACGGGAGAGGCCACAACAGTGAGAGGCCCGTGTACCGCAAAAAAAAAAAAAAAAAAAAACAGAATATAAAATAAATTTTTTTTAACTTAAACCAGAGGGATAATTTCCAACTTGAGGTAAGTTATCATAAGGGATTTATAAATCATCTAGGGTGTTGTAGGTGCTTGACTTTCATTATTAGCCACACACCCATACAAAAGACCAGATTTTGAAATCTTGCCAATCCCAAATTTTTCCTTAGAGTACAATGGTTTAAGATCCATTGCTTTCATTTGGAATTTTTTTAGCAAGAGCAGAGAAAAAATATTGTCTTCTTAATGTAAATGTGATAAATAAGCTTGCTGTGGCAATTCTCTAAAGGCTCTCTGCTCTGCCATTCCAGGGAGCCTACAAGTCATCTACAATATGCTATTGTCCAGAAAAAGGCAGCTGGACAGAACTTGAAGGAGACGTAGCAGAACCACTGGCAGGCCCAGCCTGTGCAACAGTTATCCTGCCTGCCTGTGTACCTTACAACAAATAACACCAGGAAACCCTGGAACGAACAGTATCGCATTCTAGGAAGCAATGACAGGTGACATCCCTATTATAATAGGAACAATACATCCTAATGGTACAACTGCCGAAACTCCATTCTTGGTTTCTGATGATTTACAAGAAGCTACAAAAGAAAAGGACCTGTCCTTGAACAGGTACTCTGTCTGTAACTCGGATTACACCGAACTTCCTGTGGTGATAGACTCTTCCATTTCAAACTGGTTTTAACTTGTCCCAGCTTTATAAAAACTCCTCACATGGATCTCAACTTTCAAAAGGAGAAAGATAAAATACAGGAGAGTGCCCCCCAGAGAGACCTAAGATCAGTATTGTGCATTGTAGTCTACCTGCATGTGATCTATGTTGAAGTTTTGGGGATATTGTGTTCATGAATGATTCAAAATTTGACCCACCAAAATACTCACACTGCATTACAGAAATTGCCACTTGATTCTGTATTCCTAACCTGTGGCGACTTCACAGATTCCGTAGGCAACACAGTTATAGAAAATCATAGAAGATTAAAGAGGAACATTTTTGTTTCCATATAACTTCATTTCATATACCTTTTGCCCCTTACAGCACCTCGTGGGAATGTAGAAGAGGAAGATATTGGCTCTTGTAGCAATTGCTTTCTGCCCTGTAGGTTCCAGGCTAGCCAGAGTCATAATTTCTGTGTCCTCAGTTTTATCCGAAAGATTAAGACAAAATACGGTGTGTCACCATTCAGTTTATAGAGGCTCACGCTTTCTCATTTGGAGCAGCATATTAAGTCATGAATACACCTGGTCTTTGCTTCGAAAATATAGGACTGACAAAGACAGTCATGCAATATTGAATATTCTGTAAATAGCACATCTGGCCCAAACTTAACCCCTAATGAAAACTGAGAGATTGCTTTCGGAAATTCAGGGACGAAAAGACAGATTTCTCTTAAGAACTGTCCCCTTTTCTCTCTGTCCCTAAAACACACAACTTGAAGAGCCTCAGGAGCAAACCGTAGCTCCTAACAAAATACCTCCCCCTCTTCCTCACCTTCGGCTCTAAAAAAAGCTCTAGATGTGGCTCTAGAAAAGCCCATGATGGACCCTCCTTCTTTCCCGCAACTCATCACATTTCTTTGTTATCACCAGAGACGCCTGGGCTCAGTTAAGCGAGCAATAGCTAGCTGTCTTGAGAAGCATGAGGAATTTAAGAGCAGAAGGTCAGGAGAGCATGAGACAGTGTCCATGCGGCCCATCAAAAGAGAAAAACTAACAGGAACACGGATTTGCTTTTCAAGCACTTCAGAGCTGGCATAACAATAGTTAGGAATAAATCAAAGCCTAAAATATTCTGTGAATCACCCAGAGATGTTGTTGAATCCCTCCACAAGTGTGTCTTTCAAAAACAACCTCACAGGGAAGCCACAGATTAAAAATGTCTTGGTGATAAGTTTTCACCGTGGAGCATGTCCAGATGGATGGGTGTACTAGAATCCAATGCCGTTTCTACAGTAAAGTGCAATCTTTGTTGTTTTTGTATTTATTTGTATGTTCAGATCCAAAGGATCCGTTGTAAAAATATATATATAAATATATATATATCCAGTGCAATCAACTTTCATTTCTTTTTTCCTTGATCGCATATGAGTATATAGAAAAAAAAAAGTTACAGTACTTTGTGAGAAAATCCCATCTGACGTCATGAGGAATACAAGGTCTCCTTCAAAACCTTTTATCGTCAACGGTCCCCATTTCTTCTGAAAGTCACCATTTATACAAGGGTATTTGCTTTCCTTGGACTTGTTCATTTAATTTTTATTTCTAGCCAAAATAAATAAAAGCATTTATGAGAACTATAAGTAAAGCTTTCTGTATTTCAGAAAGGCACAAACTATTAGAAAGTGAAAAGTGAATAAATAAGTCACAGAGAATGTAAATTTTGTACAGTATTAGAATGTGTAAATGAAGCTTGCTTGGAAGGGGAAAACTTTAAATAAAAACTTTATGTACTAATTCAACTGTCTCTCTTATTCTGACTTATAAAGCATGTGTATAAATCTACACATTAACTTGTTTGAAGGTTTGTAACAGGTAAATGCATAAATATTTTTATTCTGCAGATATACTTTACAAGTTTATTTAGCTTCCTGGCAGTATGTAGTATGTATGTAGTACGAACAATGTGAAAAATTACGGAATGTTTCAGAGAAAAGTGTTGTGAGTTAAAAATCATTAATTGAATCTGGTTTTTCCACTGTAAGAGTGTTGCAATGAGGCATACTTAAGATCTGATAACCAAGTATTTATAGAAATTGTTAGAAGCACCATATGCATTAAACAATACTTGCACACTTAGGATAAATGAATCACATATTTAATTAGGTCAATTATCTAAATATATAGTGTTCCGTTGTACTTTCTTTTTAGAAATCTGGAAAGGAAGCTGTGCAGGGCAAGGAAAGGACTGGGCTATGGAAGACAATAGGAGTAACTGAGGCACGTGGCTGCAGGTTTGGGCAAGCTTCCAGGTAAAAAGCCTGAAAGCTAGAAAGAAGTTAATGCTTCCCAGCCAAATATTCCATTATTAATGATTAAACTGATAATTAGAGGGTCATTTGACCCTCTGTAGTATTCTACAGAAGCAAGAGTAATGGAGTTTCTTTTGCCCCACTGAATCTTCAGCTCTCCATGCTAGTGTAGCATGGCAGAAAAGGCCCTTCTCTATAGTAGCTTCTTATCCTGAACCAATGGCTAGTTGTTGCAGAACTTCTTTCATATACTGTGAAGCCCCAAAAGCTATGGTGCTGACCAGTTATCATGATCAGTTAAGCAAATATACTTGGCCTTTTCCTAATCCCAAGGAATCACCTATTTTAAGTTCATAACTAAACTAAAACTGGCTAAACTTGGAGGAGTGAGTATAGGACCAGATTTTTTAATTACTTAGGCTGTGTCCGTGGTCTTAAAATTAGTACCTGTGTTTGTTCTCCCCTGTAAGGGCCAAATTTCTATTTTCCTAGCTGCTTCACACTTACATCACTTAACAAACTCATCATTATCAACATTGTAATACCAAGTATTTATTGAACATATCCCAAAAGGCATCACTGTAAATGCCAGGCTTCTGATTAAACCTGGTTCTCTAGGTTAAAATATTTTTAAATGAACAAGCAAACCAGCTAAAATAAGGTTGGTAAAGCATACCAAAGCCAATTAATATACACTGCTGGGTATCTTAACAGACTGAGTTCCCGTAGATGAGGTAGGAGGAAGACCATGACTGATCAAGCCTGACTTTCTAGAAGCGCCTGACCTAGAGGATGTTGGAACTTTGGTGGAAAATAAAATGGCAATAAGAAGCAGCAGAAAGGTCAATATAAGAAGAAAATAGGACCTCCCTGGTGGCATAGTGGTTAAGAAGCCACCTGCCAATGCAGGGGACACGGGTTCGAGCCCTGGTCAGGGAAGATCCCACATGCCATGGAG
This sequence comes from Phocoena sinus, assembly GCF_008692025.1. NCBI lineage: Eukaryota > Metazoa > Chordata > Mammalia > Artiodactyla > Phocoenidae > Phocoena > Phocoena sinus. The sequence goes on from NC_045776.1 coordinate 42,374,431, forward strand.
CAACTAAGCCCGTGCACCACAACTACTGATCCTGCGCTCTAGAGCCCTCAAGCCACAACTACTGAGCCTGTGTGCCACAACTACTGAAGCCCACGCACCTAGAGACTGTGCTCCACCACAAGAGAAGCCACCGCAATAAGCCCGCACACCACAACAGAGTAGGCCCCGATCACCACAACTAGAGAAAAGCCCACACACAGCAACCAAGACCCAATGCAGCCAAAAATAAATAAATAAATTTATATTAAAAAAAAAGAAGAAAATATCCAAGAAGTTAGTCTGTTTGATTTGTACAGCTGTAAAGTACTACTCTGCATCAAGAATTAAATATGGGCCACATATTGGGTGGGTTTTCTTAATGGCGTTATTGGCTGGCTCTATTTGGTGCAAAAACACAGGGTTCAGTTCTAGAGATAAGTCCTGATAATGTGCTTCAAGAATGCAGCACAATGGGATAGGACTAAGGAAAAAGTCTTCTACAAATTGAAGCTTGAGTAGCTTATTCCATTCTATTCCAGGCTGTTGCCTAGCATATATTAAGGACTTGGTAAATGTCAGTTCTTAACACTAACACGAGTAGCAGCATTACCTTAGTGTTTTCAGCTCACTGAAGATGTTCAAAACAAGATGGCTGCAGTCAGTTGACATTTAAGACTGTCTATTCAGGCTCAGGGGAATTATATCACTTCAGGCAAAGTGATCCTTGATTGTGACCTCTCCTTCCATTTTTTCACTTATTAAGTGGACTCTTCCTCTGTGACCTTCCAAATCCCCTACGCACAAAAAAATGACATATGGCAATAGGCAGGAGGGAAGGTGAACATTTGGCTGCAGGACGGAGGCATCCTACATTTACAGAGAAGGCAGACTCCTGGCTTCCCATCAAGTCACTCAGATCTGGGCCATTTGGGAAGTGATTGAACTAAATTAGGGAAAAGGAATAAAGGAATAGGGTTTAGTTATGAATTCAAAGTTATATCAGCAATATTATAACAAATATAACACTTCCACTAACTTCACGTTTGTTATGGGCCAGGCATTCTACTAGGCATTTTATACATGTTTTCTTATTTACTCCTCTAAACAGCTCTATAAAGTAAATGTTAGTTGTATGTGAAAGGTAAGGACACATGCTCAGAAAGGGTAAACTAGCTGATAAAGTTAAACAGCTCATAGGTAGCAGAACAAGGATTCAAACTAAGGCTTTGATCTTAGGTCACCTCAAACCACCATACTCTCCTGCTCACAAAATAAATTTCTTAATCATTTGAAGTCTCATAGGAATTCCTGGTAGATTGACTGATTTTTCCAGATGCAAATAGGATATGTTGGAGGGGAAAGTGAACAATTAATGACAGTGCATCATGGCAAATGCTATATTGTTGTTCTGAATGAACCACTGGAAAGAGTGACCAGGGGAAGGAAATTGCTCTGTGACCCTGGGGAATCATTTAGTCTCTCCAACTTCAGTTTTGTCATCTGTATATGGAGTGATAATCTCATCTTCAAAACATTACTGGGAAAATCATATGTAAAGAACGTGGAGATGAGACCTTCAAGTTGGCAGAGGAGTAAGACGTGGAGATCACCTTCCTCCCCACAAATACATCAGAAATACATCTACATGTGGAACAACTCCTACAGAACACCTACTAAACACTGGCAGAAGACCTCCAACCTCCCAAAAGGCAAGAAACTCCCCACTTACCTGGAGAGGGCAAAGGAAAAAACAAAAATCAGAGACAAAAGAATAGGGATGGGACGTGCACCTCTGGGAGGGAGCTGTGAAGGAGGAAAAGTTCCCACACGCTAGGAAGCCCCTTCACTGGCAGAGATGGCAGGTGGGCAGGCAGGAAACTTCGGAGCCATGGAGGAGAGCGTAGCAACAGGGGAGCAGAGGGCAAAGGGGAGAGATTCCCACACAGAGGATCGGTGCCGACCAGAACTCACCAGCCTGAGAGGCTTGTCTGCTCATCCACTGGGGCGGGTAGGGGCTGGGAGCTGAGGCTCAGACTTTGGAGGTCAGATGCCAGGGAGAGGACTGGAGTTGGCTGCATGAAGACAGCCTGAAGGGGGCTAGTGTGCCACAACTAGCCAGGAGGGAGTCTGGGGAAAAGTCTGGAACTGCCAAAGAGGCAAGAGATCATTGTTTCGGGGTGCATGAGGAGAGGGAATTCAGAGCACCACCTAAACGAGCTCCAGAGATGGGAGCGAGCCACGGCTATCAGCGTGGACACCAGAGACGGTCATGAGAAGCTAAGGCAGCTGCTGCAGCCACCATGAAACCTATGTGCAAGCACAGGTCACTAGCCACACCTCCCCTCCCGGTAGCCTGTGCAGCCCACCACTTCCAGGGTCCCAGAATCCAGGGTCCCGGGATCCCACTTCCAGGGTGCCCTGGGAGAACACATGGCGCACCTCAGGCTGGTGCCACATCATGCTGGCCTCCGCTGCCCACAGCCTTGCCCCGCATTCCATACTCCTCCCTCCCCCCGGCCTGAGCGAGCCAGAGCCCCCTAATCAGCTGCTCCTTTAACCCCGTCCTGTCTGGGTGGGAACAGATACCCTGAGGCGACTTACACGCAGAGGCAGGGCCAAATCCAAAGCTGAATCCCAGGAGCTGTTCGAGCAAAGAAGAGAAAGGGAAATCTCTCCCAGCAGCCTCAGGACCAGCGGATTAAATCTCCACAATCAACTTGATGTACCCTGCATCTGTGGAATACCTGAATACACAATGAATCATCCCAAAATTGAGGCAGTGGACTTTGGGAGCAACTGTAGACTTGGGGTTGGCTTTCTGCATCTATTTTGTTTCTGGTATTATGTTTATCTTACTTTAGTATTTAGAGTTTATTATCATTGGTAGATTTGTTTATTCATTTGGTTGCTCTCTTCCCTCTTTTTTTAATATAAAGACATTTTTTTTTTCCTTTTTCTCTTTTTGTGAGTGTGTATGTGTATGCTTCTTTGTGTGAATTTGTCTGTATAGCTTTGCTTTTACCATTTGTCCTAGGGTTCTGTCTGTCTGTCTTTTGTTTATTTTTTTTGTTTGTATATTTTGTTTTTAGTATAGTTTTTAGCACTTGTTATCACTGGTGGATTTGTTTTTTGGTTTGGTTGCTCTCTTCTTTCTTTAATTTTTTATTACTTTTTAATTTTAAAAAATTTTTTAATAATTATTTTTTATTTTAAAAACTTTATTTTATTTTTTTCTTTCTTTCTTTCTTTTTTTCTCCCTTTTCTTCTGAGCTGTGTGGCTGACAGGGTCTTGGTGCTCTGGCCGGGTGTCAGGCCTGTGCCTCTGTGGTGGGAGATCTGAGTTCAGGACATTGGTCCACCACAGACTTCCCGGCTACAAGTCATATCAAACAGCGAAGCTCTCCCAGAGATCTCCATCTCAACGCTAAGACCCAGCTCCACTCAACGACCAGCATGACAAACAACTAGCAAGACAAGAACACAACCCCACCCATTAGCAGAGAGGCTGCCTAAAATCATAATAAGGTCACAGACACCCCCAAACACACCACTGGACACAGTCCTGCCCACCAGAAAGACGAGGTCCAGCCTCACCCATCAGAACACAGGCACCAGTCCCCTCCACCAGGAAGCCTACACAACCCACCGAACCAAACTTTGGTGTCTGGAGGCAGACACCAAAAACAACGGGAATGACGAACCTGCAGCCTGTGAAAAGGAGACACCCAAACACAGTAAGTTAAGCAAAATGAGAAGACAGAGAAACACAGAGCACATGAAGGAGCAAGATAAAAACCCACCAGACTAAAGAAATGAAGAGGAAATAGGCAGTCTACCTGAAAAAGAATTCAGAGTAACGATAGTAAAGGTGATCCCAAATCTTGGAAATGGAATGGAGAAAATACAAGAAACGTTTAACAAGGACCTAGAAAAGCTAAAGAGCAAAGAAACAATGATGAACAACACTATAAATGAAATAAAAAACTCTCTAGAAGGAAACAAGAGCAGAATAACTGAGGCAGAAGAACGGATAAGTGACCTGGAAGATAAAATAGTGGGAATAACAACTGCAGAGCAGAAGAAAGAAGAAAGAATGAAAAGAATTGGGGACACTCTTAGAGACCTCTAGGACAACATTAAATGCACCAACATTCGAATTACAGCGGCCCCAGAAGAAGAAGAGAAAAAGAAAGGGACTGAGAACATATTTGAAGAGATTATAGTTGAAAATTTCCCTAATATGGGACAGGAAATAGTCAATCAAGTCCAGGAAGTGCAGAGAGTCCCATACAGGACAGGAGATATCCAAGGAGAAACATGCCAAGACACATATTAATCAAACTATCAAAGATTAAATACAAAGAAAAAATATTAAATGCAGCAAGGGAAAACAACAAATAACGTACAAGGGAATCCCCATAAGGTTAACAGCTGATCTTTCAGCAGAAACTCTGCAAGCCAGAGGGAGTAGCAGGACATATTTAAAGTGATGAAAGGGAAACATCTACAACCAAAATTTCTCTACCCAGCAAGGATCTCATTCAAATTCAACGGAGAAATTAAAACCTTTACAGACAAGCAAAAGCTAATAAAATTCAGCACCACCAAACCAGCTTTAAAACAAATGCTAAAGGAACTTCTCTAGGCAAGAAATACAAGAGAAGGAAAAGACTAACGGTAACAAACCCAAAACAATGAAGAAAATGGTAATAGGAACATACATATCGACAACTACCTTAAATGTAAATGGATTAAAGCTCCAACCAAAAGACATAGACTGGCTAAATGGATACACAAACAAGACCCATATATACGCTGTCTCCAAGAGACCCACTTCAGACCTAGGGACACATACAAACTGAAAGTGAGGGGATGGAAAAAGATATTCCATGTAAGTGGAAATCAAAAGAAAGCTGGAGTAGCAATTCTCATATCAGACAAAATAGACTTTAAAATAAAGACTATTACAAAAGACAAAGAAGGACACTACATACTGATCAAGGGACCGATCCAAGAAGAAGGTGTAACAATTGTAAATATTTATGCACCCAACATAGGAGCACCTCAATACATAAGGCAAATGCTAACAGCCATAAAAGGGGAAATCGACAGTAACACAATCATAGTAGGGGACTTTAACACCCTACTTGCACCAATGGACAGATCATCCAAAATGAAAATAAGTAAGGAAACACAAGCTTTAAATGAAACATTAAACAAGATGGACTTAATTGATATTTATAGGACATTCCATCCAAATACAACAGATTACACTTTATTCTCAAGGGTTCATGGAACATTTTCCAGGATAGGTCATATCTTGGGTCACAAAGTCAAGCCTTGGTAAATTTAAGAAAATTGAAATCATATCAAGTATCTTTCCTGACTGCAACGTTTTGAGACTACATATCAATAACAGGAAAAAAATCTGTAAAAAATACAAACACATGGAGGCTAAACAATACATTACTAAATAACCAAGAGATCACTGAAGAAATTAAAGAGGAAATTAAAAAATACCTAGAAACAAATGACAATGTAAACACGACGACCCAAAACCTATGGGATGCAGCAAATGCAGTTCTAAGAGGAAAGTTTATAGTAATACAATCCTACCTCAAGAAACAAGAAACATCACAAATAATCAACCTAACCTTACACCTAAAGCAATTAGAGAAAGAACAAAAAAGCCCCAAAGTTAGAAGAAGGAAAGAAGTCATAAAAATCAGCTCAGAAATAATTGAAAAAGAAATGAAGGAAACAAGAGCAAAGATCAATAAAACTAAAAGCTGGTTCTTTGCGAAGATAAAAAATTGATGAATCATTAGCCAGACTCATCAAGAAAAAATGGAAGAAGGCTCAAATCAATAGAATTAGAAATGAAAAAGGAGAAGTAACAACTGACACTGCAGAAATACAAAGGATCATGAGAGATTACTACAAGCAACTATATGCCAATAAAATGGACAACCTGGAAGAAATGGACAAATCCTTAGAAAAGCACAGCCTTCCAAGACTGAACCAGGAAGAAATAGAAAATATAAACAGACCAATGAGAAGAACTGAAATTGAGACTGTGATTAAAAATCTTCCAACAAACAAAAGCCCAGGACCAGATGGCTTCACAGGCAAATTCTATCAAACATTTAGTGAAGAGCTAACACCTATCCTTCTCAAACTCTTCCAAAACTTAGCAGAGGGAGGAACACTCCCAAACTCATTCTACGAGGTCACCATCACCCTGATACCAAGACCAGACAAAGATGTCACAAAGAAAGAAAATTACAGGCCAATATCACTGAAGAACATAGATGCAAAAATCCTCAACAAAATACTAGCAAACAGAATCCAATAGCACATTAAAAGGGTCATACACCATGATCAAGTGGGGTTTATCCCAGGAATGCAAGGATTCTTCAATATACACAAATCAGTCAATGTGATACACCATATGAAAAAATTGAAGGAGAAAAACCATATGATCATCATAATGGATGCAGAAAAAGCTTTCGACAAAATTCAACACCATTTATGATAAAAAGCCTCCAGAAAGTAGGCATAGAGGGAACTTACCTCAACATAATAAAGGCCATATATGACAAACCCACAACCAACATCATTCTCAATGGTGAAAAACTGAAACCATTTCCACTAAGATCAGGAACAAGACAAGGTTGTCCATTCTCACCACTATTATCCAACATAGTCTTGGAAGTTTTGGCCACAGCAATCAGAGAAGAAAAAGAAATCAAAGGAATCCAAATTGGAAAAAATGAAGTAAAGCTGTCACTGTGTGCAGATGACATGATACTATACATTGAGAATCCTAAAGATGCTACCAGAGCTAATCAATGGGTTTGGTAAAGTAGCAGGATACAAAATTAATGCACAGAAATCTCTTGCATTCCTATACACTAATGATGAAAAATCTCAAAGAGAAATTCAGGAAACACTCCCATTTACCACTGCAACAAAAAGAATAAAATACCTAGGAATAAACCTACCTAAGGAGACAAAAGACCTATATGCAGAAAACTATAAGACATTGATGAAAGAAATTAAAGATACAAACAGTTGGAGAGATATACCATGTTTGTGGATTGCAAGAATCAACATTGTGAAAATGACTATACTAGCCAAAGCAATCTACATATTCAATGCAATCCCCATCAATCCCCATTGATGCATTGCAATTGGCATCAATGGCTTCCCTGGTGGCATAGTGGTAAAAATCCACCTGCCAATGCATGGAACACGGGTTCGAGCCCTGGTCCGGGAAGATGCCACATGCTGCGGAGCACCTAAGACTGTGCACCACAACTACTGAGCCTGCTCTCTAGAGCCTGTGATCTGCAACTACTGAGCCCATGGGCCACAACTACCGAAGCGTGCATGCCTAGATCCCATGCTCGTTAACAATAGAAGCCACTGCAATGAGAAGCCTGTGCACTGCAACAAAGAGTAGCCCCTGCCCTCCACAACTAGAGAAAGCCCACACACAGCAACGAAGACCCAGCACAGCCAAAAATAAATAAATTTATAAAAAAGATTTTTAAAACTACCAATGGCATTTTTCACAGAACTAGAACAAAAAATTTCACAATCTGTATGGAAACACAAAAGAACCCGAATAGCCAAAGCAATCTTGAGAAAGGAAAATGGAGCTGGAAGAATCAGGCTCCCGGACTTCAGACTAGACTACAAAGCTACAGTAATCAAGACAGTATGGTACTGGCACAAAAACAGAAATATAGATCAATGGAACAGGATAAAAGCCCAGAGATAAACCCACACACATATGGTCACCTTATTTTTGATAAAGGAGGCAAGAATATACAATCGAGAAAAGACAGCCTCTTCAATAAGTGGTGCTGGGAAAACTGGACAGCTACATGTGAAAGAATGAAATTAGAACACTCCCTAACACCATACACAAAAATAAACTCAAAATTGATCAAAGACCTAAATGTAAAGCCAGACACTATAAAACTTTTAGAGGAAAACATCGGCAGAACACTCTATGACATAAATCACAGCAAGATCCTTTTTGACCCACCTCCTAGAGAAATGGAAATAAAAACAAAAATAAACAAATGGGACCAATGAAACTTAAAGGCTTTTGCACAGCAAAGGAAAACATAAAGAAGACAAAACGACAACCCTCAGAATGGGAGAAAATATTTGCAAATGAAACAACTGACAAAGGATTAATCTCCAAAATTTACAAGTAGCTCATGCAGCTCAATATCAAAAAAACAAACAACCCAATCCAAAAATGGGCACAAGACCTAAACAGACGATTCTCCACAGAAGATATACAGATTGTCAACAAACACATGAAAGGATGCTCAACGTCACTAATCGTTGCAGAAATGCAAATCAAAGCTACAATGAGGTATCACCTCACACCAGTCAGAATGGCCATCATCAAAAAATCTACAAACAATAAATGCTGGAGAGGGTGTGGAGAAAAGGGAACCCTCTTGCACTGTTGGTGGGAATGTAAATTGATACAGCCACTATGGAGAACAGTATGGAGGTTCCTTAAGAAACTAAAAATAAAACTACCATACGACCCAGCAATCCCACTACTGGGCATATACCCTGAGAAAACCATAATTCAAAAAAAGTCATGTACCACAATGTTCATTGCAGCTTTATTTACAATAGCCAGGAGATGGAGGTCACCTAAGTGTCCATTGATAGATGAACAGATAAAGAAGATGTGGCACATATATACAATGGAGTATAATTCAGCCATAAAAAGAAACGAAATTAGGTTATTTGTAGTGAGGTGGATAGACCTAGAGTCTGTCATACAGAATGAAGTAAGTCAGAAAGAGAAAAACAAATACCGTATGCTAACACATATATATGGAATCTAGAAAAAAGAAAAAAAAGGGTTCTGAAGAACCTAGGGGCAGGACAGGAATAAAGATGCAAACATAGAGAATGGACTTGAGGACATGGGGAAGGGGAAGGGTAACCTGGGATGAAGTGAGAGAGTGGCATGCACTTATGTATACTACCAAGTGTAAAATAGGTAGCTAGTGGGAAGCAGCCACATAGCACAGGGAAATCAGCTTGGTGCTTTGTGACCACCTAGAGGGGTGGGATAGGGAGGGTGGAGGGAGACGCAAGAAGCAGGAGATATGGGGATATATGTATATGTATAGCTGATTCACTTTGTTATAAAGCAGAAACTAACACACCATTGTAAAGTAATTTTACTCCAATAAAGATGTTTTTAAAAATGGATACTTTTGTCTTTGTATAAAATAGATAACTAACAAGGATCTACTATGTAGCACAGGGAACTAGACGCAGTACTTTGTAATAACCTATAAGGGAAAAGAATCTGAAAAAAATAGATATACATGTATGTAAAACTGAATCACTTTGCTTACACCTAAAACTAATGCAACATTGTAAATTAACTATACTTCAATGAAAAAGAAATTTGAAAAAGAAAATCATACAAGGAAAAAAAAGGATTTTTTTTCCTTTGGTTTTCAGGAATTTTAGTATAATGTATGGTGTGATTTTCTTTTTATTTATCCTGCTTGGGGTTTGTTGAGCTTCTTGAAAGTGTGGGTTGATATTGTTTAACAGTTTTGGAAAATTCTTGGCCAATATACCTTATTATATGGCTTTTCTTTTTTCTTTTTTTGCGGTACACGGGTCTCTCACTGTTGTGGTCTCTCCCATTGTGAAGCACAGGCTCTGGAAACACAGGCTCAGCAGCCATGGCTCACAGGCCCAGCCGCTCCGTGGCACGTGGGATCTTCCCAGACCGGGGCATGAACCCGTGTCCCCTGCATCGGCAGGCAGACTCTCAACCACTGCGCCACCAGGGAAGCCCTATATGGCTTTTCTGTCATCTCTCTTTCTTTCTGGGACTGTAATGATACATATGTTAGACCTTGTAAACATGTACCAGAAGTCTCTTTCACTTTATTATATGTATGTTCTTCCTATTCTTTTTTCTCTTTGTGCTTCCTTTTGAATATTTTCTATTAATCTCTCTTCAGGTTTTTCAGTCCTGTGTTCTGCTGTGTCTAATTTTCTGTCAACTCCATTCACTGAGTTCATATTTTAAGATATTAATATTTTTTAGTTTTAGAATAAACTTTTGATTCTTTTTTTTAAATATTTACTTTATATTGGAATATAGTTGATTTACAATGTTGTGTTAGTTTCAGGTGTACAGCAAAGTGATTTAGTTATACATATACATATATCAATTCTTTTTCATTTTCTTTTCCCATGTAGGTTATTACAGAGTATTGAATAGAGTTCCCTGTGCTATACAGTAGGTTCTAGTTGATTATCTATTTTATGTATAGTAGTATGTCTCTGTTAATCCCAAGCTCCTAATTTATCCCTCCCCCCAACATTTTCCCTTTGATAACCATAGTTTATCTATTTTTTAAAACATTTAAATTTTTTATTTATTTATTTTTTTGGCTGTGCTACACAGCATGCAGGATCTTAGTTCCCCAACCAGGGATCGAACCCATGCCCCCTGCAGTGGAAGTGCAGAGCCCTAACCACTGGACAGCCAGGGAATTCCTGGTAAGCATAAGTTTAAAAAAATAGATTCTAGTACTTTGGTGAAATTCTCCATTCTTTCATTTATTTTGTTCACTTTTCCTATATTTTATTTAATATATTGATCATAGTAATTTGTTTGCTAACTCAAAAATCTGGATCAATAGAAGGTCTATTTCTATTGTCTTTTATTCTATTGGTTATAAAGCATATGGTGCAGTATTTTTTTCAAGTCTAAGAATTTTTGACTGAATACACTGTTTTGTGTATTAAATAATGTACTGTAGTGACTGGATATAATTTTATCTTCCATTAGAGCAGGTTTCCTCTTTTTCTTTCATGCAGATAGAATGTGGAGGTGACTATCTCAATTCAATATGGACCGAGCTTGGCTGTGGTCCGTCTTCCTAGCGCAGGTCTTCCTAGGCTTTTGGCTGAGACTGCTCTTTGTCTCCTCGGCACTGAAGTCCAAAGAAAATTCAACTCTTCCCTTTAGCACTTTTCAACTTAACTTTTTATCATTCCAACTCATTCAACTTTAAAATTTGCAAATGTCTTAAGGGGGTGGGCAGTCATGTATTTGAAGCAGTTCTCTTTACCTGGCAAGTCTTGAATTCCTAAGTGCTGTGAGATTGTGGGAACAATTTCCTGTTTTCTAGAAGTTTTGACCTAGTTCCCCATCCTCCTGTACAACACCAGAACTCCAGAAATTTCCCTCCAGGGAAAGTTGGCTGTGTGTTTAGGGCTCCTCAAGTTTTCATTGTATCACCCCAGTTCTGTGTGACAGCTAAAGTTAGCTGGCTTCTCTTTCCCACAGGATTGGTCCTCTGCCTGGGCCAAGGTTGATCAACGCGTGGCCAGGAATTGAAAATGTCCCCAGAGAAAAAAATACTGGCCATCATCAGCTCACCTTAGAACGCAGCTTCCCTCTCTAGATCTTTAGTTCACCTAGTCCTAATTGCTTTTATAGCTCTCTAATGCCTTGAAAAATAAGGAAGTCTTGGCCTGCTGTGGATTAAGTCATTCTCTCTAAACATATAAAGTCCTTGCCCTCACACTTTTTCATTTTCTTCATCAATTATACCACCATTCAATACACTAATCTAGAGATGATTATAAAATCTTTTATCTAGTAGTTTTCCATATGAAATTGGCTTAGTTGTTATTTACTGCATTTTCAAGGATTATCTTACAAACATTAATTGAAAACAAATCCATTTATTTTCTACTTATTCTTCAGGACTGACTTTATATACTTCCTCTGCCACAGTCTGACTCCCTGATTCTCCTAGTTGGACATAAATTCTTCCTTTCTGGAGTTCCCACATCACCTTATTTGTATGTCATTATTGTACTTCCACCTAGCATTATAGTTACTTACGTATATTTATATCCTTCACAGGGAACATCTTAGAGCTTTGTCCACAGTGGAAGAAAAAAATGAACAAAAGACTGACAGTATAAAACGTAATAATGCTCTGGGGATACCAAGAGAGTTCTTACATACTCATCCTTGTTGCTTGTGAAGAGATCACCCAGGAAGCAATATTTGTGTATGTTTTCTGAGCTGGGGGCCAGAATTACACCAGTACTATCCCATTTGTGTACTGGGGCAAAGAATTTCATAATAGTGAGGTCTTTATACAAAGAACAACGGTTTCTGCATACAAATTCTTGCTTTCACAGTCATTAAATAGGGGAAACATGGTTAACATGACAAAGGCAACTAGCTTGCACACACAAAGGCTATTTGCAGGGTCTGTCATATTGGCAGCGGTCAGAGTAGTCCTTGAGAAAATCCATCTACAACTTACATTTTCAAGAATATGAGCATAAAATTCCTGAGTCAGAAATGACTCTGCTACTCCAGGGATTCTAATACTTCTAAAATCAACCACTACTCATTTACTGAGCTCCACAGTGGGCAAAGCATTGTGGGAAACATCCCATTTCAGGCATTGTCTATTCTACACCAAGGGGATTATTTAAAACTATCCATAAATATATTATACAACATCATCAATATAATAAAATATGTGATAGGTGCTATGTGAACAGTATAGATAGTAAAAATTCTAAGGATTTAGAAAAGATGATGACCACCCTAGGGATGGTCTAGGGAGACTTGGATTACATTTTCTCATCAGACACATAGCCTCAAGGGCCTTTGCCTTTAAAGTTCTTTCCTTTTCTTTCTTTCCTAAGAGTTGGTTTAACATGGCCAATCATGTTGGAAAATAAATGAATAAATTTAATATGGCATCCAACCCCAGCTGGTTTTAATAGTCTGAATTGCTTTTAAGACAAACTTGTAAGAACAAGTAAAGAACTTCCTGCCAAACTATATGAATGCCATCTGGCCTGAAGTGAGATCTTGGTGGTGGTCTAAGTCCTTTCACAAGGAGAGTACAATGTACCACAACTATTCTGGCAGAGCTTGGAGGTCTGTGGGGGGGAGTTGCAGAAATCTCACTAGAAATGTTAAATGAGGAAAAGGACCAGAGATGACTAAATAAACAATATCTCTGGAGAGCCAGGAGCTTTCATGTATTTCAGAGAGTTTGCTATGGTGAAGCCATATTAATAGTTGAGTAGAACACGAACTGTGGAGTGAAATTAGTGGGAGGGAATCAGAAAGAACACAGAAGAATGCTGTCTGAGGATTGTATGTGACACCAGTACATAAATCAAAATTTGCCAATCTTTGAATGTTTGTTTAGCATACTATGAAGTCATTAAAAATTACTATAGAGACTACCTAGTCACGTGGAAACATGTTCATGAAATGCTAAAAATTTAAGAGATAAAGATATAAGTTCAGAGGTACAGAATGCAAAAGTGCAAGTGAAAAAGACTGGAAAGAGTTTGGACCCCAAAAGACAAGCTATTGTGCTGCATGATGGAGTAAAGGTAATTTTCTTTCATCCCCTTGTATTTCCTGAAATGTCCATAACATGATTATATTATTTTAGTAATTTAAAAACACAGTACCTTTATTCAATAAAAATTTCATGGTTTTTTCAAAGACATATTGTTTATTATCTCTACCCTCAAAGAACAGTGAATCTAGTAAGGGAGTAAGACATAAAATCTTACAAGTAGTGTGGAATACATAAAGTAGGAGAGCCATAGGAAGTCAGATGAAAAACATCACGTAGGACTGTTGTGATCATGAAGGCTTAATGAAGGCAGTGAAGTTTGAACGCGACCTTGAAGGACAGGATTTTAATAGATTGTGTTGAGCATGAAATGGCATTCTCTGTGGAGAAACTGTGCAAGCAAAAGGGCAAAGATGGAAAAGCATAGCTGTTTTTGTGGAAAAGCAAAGATTCACATTGCTCGATGAACAGAGTAGCAGAGAAAAATGTGACTTGAAAGTGAGGCTGAGGCCAGATTTTAATGTCTCTTTGCCAGGCTAGATGTTGGATTTACTCATTTCATCATAATAGCTGAATGTGTATTTTCCTTCAGGGTTTACAAGGTGCAAAGTGTTTTCACATTCTATTTTTTTAAAAACATTTTTATTGGAGTATAATTGCTTTCAAGTGTTGTGTTAGTTTCTGCTTTATAACAAAGTGAATGAGCTATACATACACTTATATCCTCATATCCCCTCCCTCTTATGTCTCCCTCCCACACTCCCTATCCCAACCCTCTAGGTGGTCACAAAGCACCAAGCGATCTGCCCGTACTATGTGGCTGCTTCCCACTAGCTATCCATTTTACACTTGGTAGTATACATAAGTGCATGTCACTCTCTCACTTCATCCCAGCTTACCCTTCCGCCTCACCATGTCCTCAAGTCCGTTCTCCACATCTGCATCTTTATTCCTGTCCTGCCCCTAGGTTCTTCAGAACCCTTTTTTTTTTTTAGATTCCATATATATGTGTTAGCATACGGTATTTGTTTTTCTCTTTCTGACTTACTTCACTCTGTATGACAAACTCTAGGTCCATCCACCTCACTACAAATAACTCAATTTCATTTCTTTTTATGGCTGAATAATATTCATTGTATGTATGTGCCACATCTTCTTTATCCATTCACCTATCAACGGACATTTAGGTGGCTTCCATGTCCTGGCTATTGTAAATAGAGCTGCAATGAACATTGTGGTACATGACTTTTTTTGAATTATGGTTTTCTCAGGGTATATGCCCAGTAGTGGGGTTGCTGGGTCATATGGTAGTTTTATTTTTAGTTTCTTAAGGAACCTCCATACTGTTCTCCATAGTGGCTGTATCAATTTACATTCCCACCAACAGTGCAAGAGGGTTCCCTTTTCTCCACACCCTCTCCAGCATTTATTGTTTGTAGATTTTTTGATGATGGCCATTCTGACTGGTGTGAGGTGATACCTCATTGTAGCTTTGATTTGCATTTCTGCAACGATTAGTGACGTTGAGCATCCTTTCATGTGTTTGTTGACAATCTGTATATCTTCTGTGGAGAATCGTCTGTTTAGGTCTTGTGCCCATTTTTGGATTGGGTTGTTTGTTTTTTTGATATTGAGCTGCATGAGCTACTTGTAAATTTTGGAGATTAATCCTTTGTCAGTTGTTTCATTTGCAAATATTTTCTCCCATTCTGAGGGTTGTCGTTTTGTCTTCTTTATGTTTTCCTTTGCTGTGCAAAAGCCTTTAAGTTTCATTGGTCCCATTTGTTTATTTTTGTTTTTATTTCCATTTCTCTAGGAGGTGGGTCAAAAAGGATCTTGCTGTGATTTATGTCATAGAGTGTTCTGCCGATGTTTTCCTCTAAAAGTTTTATAGTGTCTGGCTTTACATTTAGGTCTTTGATCAATTTTGAGTTTATTTTTGTGTATGGTGTTAGGGAGTGTTCTAATTTCATTCTTTCACATGTAGCTGTCCAGTTTTCCCAGCACCACTTATTGAAGAGGCTGTCTTTTCTCGATTGTATATTCTTGCCTCCTTTATCAAAAATAAGGTGACCATATGTGTGTGGGTTTATCTCTGGGCTTTTATCCTGTTCCATTGATCTATATTTCTGTTTTTGTGCCAGTACCATACTGTCTTGATTACTGTAGCTTTGTAGTCTAGTCTGAAGTCCGGGAGCCTGATTCTTCCAGCTCCATTTTCCTTTCTCAAGATTGCTTTGGCTATTCGGGTTCTTTTGTGTTTCCATACAGATTGTGAAATTTTTTGTTCTAGTTCTGTGAAAGATGCCACTGGTATTTTTTTTCTTTTTTATAAATTTATTTATTTTTGGCTGTGCTGGGTCTTCGTTGCTGTGTGTGGGCTTTCTCTAGTTGTGGAGGGCGGGGGCTTCTGTTTCAGTGTCTTCTCCTGTTGCCAAGCATGGGATCTAGGCATGCATGCTTCAGTAGTGCGGCCCACAGGCTCAGTAGTTGTGGATTGCAGGCTCTAGAGAGCAGGCTCAGTAGTTGTGGTGCACAGGCTTAGGAGCTCCACAGCATGTGGCATCTTCCCGGACCAGGGCTCGAACTTGTGTTCTCTACATTGGCAGGTGGATTTTTACCACTATGCCACCAGGGAAGTCATTGATGCCAATTGCAATGCCACTGATGGGGATTGCATTGAATCTGTAGATTGCTTTGTGTAGTATACTCATTTTCACAAAGTTGATTCTTGCAATCCACGAATATGGTATATCTCTCCATCTATTTGTATCATCTTTAATTTCTTTCATCAGTGTCTTATAGTTTTCTGCATACAGGTCTTTTGTCTCCTTAGGTAGGTTTATTCCTAGGTATTTTATTCATTTTGTTGCAGTTGTAAATGGGAGTGTTTTCTTGATTTCTCTTTCAGATTTTTCATCATTAGTGTATAGAAATGCAAGAGATTTCTGTGCATTAATTTTGTATCCTGCCAGTTTACCAAACTCATTGACTAGCTCTGGTAGCATCTTTAAGATTCTCTATGTATAGTATCATGTCATCTGCAAACAGTGACAGCTTTACTTCTTTTCTTCCGATTTGGATTCCTTTTATTTCTTTTTCTTCTCTGATTGCTGTGGCCAAAACTTCCAAGACTATGTTGAATAATAGTGAGAATGGACAACCTTGTCTTGTTCCTGATCTTAGTGGAAATGGTTTCAGTTTTTCACCATTTAGAACAATGTTGGCTGTGGGTTTGTCATATATGACCTTTATTATGTTGAGGTAAGTTCCCTCTATGCCTACTTTCTGGAGGCTTTTTATCATAAACAGTGTTGAATTTTGTCAAAAACTTTTTCTGCATCTATTGAGATGATCATATGGTTTTTCTCATTCAGTTTGTTCATATGGTGTATCATGTTGATTGATTTGTGTATATTGAAGAATCCTTGCATTCCTGGGATAAACCCCACTTGATCATGGTGTATGATCCTTTTAATGTGCTATTGGATTCTGTTTGCTAGTATTTTGTTGAGGATTTTTGCATCTATATTCTTCAGTGATATTGGCCTGTAATTTTCTTTCTTTGTGACATCTCTGTCTGCTCTTGATATCAGAGTGATAGTGACCTCATAGAATGAGTTTGGGAGTGTTCCTCCCTCTGTTATATTTTGGAAGAATTTGAGAAGGATAGGTGTTAGCTCTTCACTAAATGTTTGATAGATTTGCATGTGAAGCCATCTGGTCTTGGGCTTTTGTTTGTTGGAAGATTCTTAATCACAGTCTCAATTTCAGTGCTTCTCTTTGGTCTGTTTATATTTTCTATTTCTTCCTGGTTCAGTCTCGGAAGGCTGTGCTTTTCTAAGAATTTGTCCATTTCTTCCAGGTTGTCCATTTTATTGGCATATAGTTGCTTGTAGTAATCTCTCATGATCCTTTGTATTTCTGCAGTGTCAGTTGTTACTTCTCCTTTTTCATTTCTAATTTTATTGATTTGAGTCTTCTCCCATTTTTTCTTGATGAGTCTCGCTAATGGTTCATCAATTTTTCTATCTTCTCAAAGAACCAGCTTTTAGCTTTATTGATCTTTGCTATTGTTTCCTTCATTTCTTTTTCAATTATTTCTGAGCTGATCTTTATGACTTGTTTCCTTTGGCTAATTTGGGGGCTTTTTTGTTTTTCTTTCTCTAACTGCTTTAGGTGTAAGGTTAGGTTGTTTATTTGTGATGTTTCTTGTTTCTTGAGGTAGGATTGTATTGCTATAAACTTCCCTCTTAGAACTGCTTTTGCTGCATCCTATAGGCTTTGTGTCGTAGCGTTTTCATTGTCGTTTGTTTCTAGGTATTTTTAAATTTCCTCTTTTATTACTTCAGTGATCTCTTGGTTATTTAGTAGTGTATTGTTTAGCCTCCATGTGTTTGTGTTTTTTACAGATATTTTCCTGTAATTGATATCTTGTCTCATAGCACTGTATTCGGAAAAATACTTGATATGATTTCAATTTTCTTAAATTTACCAAGGCTTGACTTTGTGACCCAAGATATGACCTATCCTGGAAAATGTTCCATGAACCCTTGAGAATAAAGTGTAATCTGTTGTATTTGGATGGAATGTCCTATAAATATCAATTAAGTCCATCTTGTTTAATGTTTCATTTAAAGCTTGTGTTTCCTTACTTATTTTCATTTTGGATGATCTGTCCATTGGTGCAAGTAGGGTGTTAAAGTCCCCTACTATGATTGTGTTACTGTCGATTTCCCCTTTTATGGCTGTTAGCATTTGCCTTATGTATTGAGGTGCTCCTATGTTGGGTGCATAAATATTTACAATTGTTACACCTTCTTCTTGGATCGGTCCCTTGATCAGTATGTAGTGTCCTTCTTTGTCTTTTGTAATAGTCTTTATTTTAAAGTCTATTTTGTCTGATATGAGAATTGCTACTCCAGCTTTCTTTTGATTTCCATTTACATGGAATATCTTTTTCCATCCCCTCACTTTCAGTTTGTATGTGTCCCTAGGTCTGAAGTGGGTCTCTTGGAGACAGCGTATATATGGGTCTTGTTTTTGTATCCATTTAGCCAGTCTATGTCTTTTGGTTGGAGCTTTAATCCATTTACATTTAAGGTAGTTGTCGATATGTATGTTCCTATTACCATTTTCTTCATTGTTTTGGGTTTGTTACCATGGGTCTTTTCCTTCTCTTGTATTTCTTGCCTAGAGAAGTTCCTTTAGCATTTGTTTTAAAGCTGGTTTGGTGGTGCTGAATTCTATTAGCTTTTGCTTGTCTGTAAAGGTTTTAATTTCTCCATTGAATTTGAATGAGATCCTTGCTGGGTAGAGAAATTTTGGTTGTAGATGTTTCCCTTTCATCACTTTAAATATGTCCTGCTACTCCCTCTGGCTTGCAGAGTTTCTGCTGAAAGATCAGCTGTTAACCTTATGGGGATTCCCTTGTATGTTATTTGTTGTTTTCCCTTGCTGCTTTTAATATTTTTTCTTTGTATTTAATTTTTGATAGTTTGATTAATATGTGTCTTGGTGTGTTTCTCCTTGGATTTCTCCTGTCCTGTATGGGACTCTCTGCACTTCCTTGACATGATTGACTATTTCCTGTCCCATATTAGGGAAATTTTCAACTATAATCTCTTCAAATATGTTCTCAGTCCCTTTCTTTTTCTCTTCTTCTTCTGGGGCCGCTGTAATTCGAATGTTGGTGCATTTAATGTTGTCCTAGAGGTCTCTAAGAGTGTCCCCAATTCTTTTCATTCTTTCTTCTTTCTTCTGCTCTGCAGTTGTTATTCCCACTATTTTATCTTCCAGGTCACTTATCCGTTCTTCTGCCTCAGTTATTCTGCTCTTGTTTCCTTCTAGAGAGTTTTTTATTTCATTTATAGAGTTGTGCATCATTGTTTGCTCTTTAGTTTTTCTAGGTCCTTGTTAAACATTGCTTGTATTTTCTCCATTCCATTTCCAAGATTTGGGATCACCTTTACTATCGTTACTCTGAATTCTTTTTCAGGTAGACTGCCTATTTCCTCTTCATTTCTTTGGTCTGGTGGGTTTTTACCTTGCTCCTTCATGTGCTCTGTGTTTCTCTGTCTTCGCATTTTGCTTAACTTACTGTGTTTGGGTGTCTCCTTTTCACAGGCTGCAGGTTCGTCATTCCCGTTGTTTTTGGTGTCTGCCTCCAGACACCAAAGTTTGGTTCGGTGGGTTGTGTAGGCTTCCTGGTGGAGGGGACTGGTGCCTGTGTTCTGATGAGTGAGGCTGGATCTTGTCTTTCTGGTGGGCAGGACTGTGTCCAGTGGTGTGTTCGGGGGTGTCTGTGACCTTATTATGATTTTAGGCAGCCTCTCTGCTAATGGGTGGGGTTGTGTTCTTGTCTGCTAGTTGTTTGTCATGCTGGTCGCTGAGTGGAGCTGGGTCTTAGCATTGAGATGGAGATCTCTGGGAGAGCTTTGCTGTTTGATATGACTTGTAGCCAGGAGGTCTGTGGTGGACCAATGTCCTGAACTCAGATCTCCCACCACAGAGGCACAGGCCTGACACCCGGCCAGAGCACCAAGACCCTGTCAGCCACACAGCTCAGAAGAAAAGGGAGAAAAAAGAAAGAAATAAATACAATAAAGTTTTTAAAATAAAGAATAATTATTAAAAAATTTTTAAAAATTAATAAAAATTTAAAGAAAGAAGAGAGCAACCAAACCAAAAAACAAATCCACCAGTGATAACAAGTGCTAAAAACTATACTAAAAACAAAACATACAAACAAAAAAAATAAACAAAAGACAGACAGACAGAACCCTAGGACAAATGGTAAAAGCAAAGCTATACAGACAAAATCACAGAAAGAAGCATACACATACACACTCACAAAAAGAGAAAAAGGAAAAATATATATATATACCTATATATAAAAAAAAGGAGGAAGAGAGCAAATGAATAAACAAATCTACCAATGATAATAAACTCTAAATACTAAAGTAAGATAAACATAATACCGGAAACAAATTAGATGCAGAAAGCAAACTCCAAGTCTACATTTGCTCCCAAAGTCCACTGCCTAAATTTTGGGATGATTCGTTGTGTTCATGTTTTCCACAGATGCAGGTATCAAGTTGATTGTGGAGATTTAACCCGCTGGTCCTGAGGCTGCTGGGAGAGATTTCCCTTTCTCTTCTTTGTGGGCACAGCTCCTGGGGTTCAGCTTTTGGTTTGGCCCCGCCTTTATGTGTAGCTTGCCTGTGGGCATCTGTTCCCTGCCCAGACAGGATGGGGTTAAAGGAGCAGCTGATTAGGGGGTTCTGACTCACTCAGGCTGGAGGGAGGGAGGAGTACGGAATGCAGGGCGAGCCTGTGGGCAGCAGAGGCCAGCGTGAGGTTGCACCAGCCTGAGGCGCGCTGTGTGTTCTCCCAGGGTACTCTGGAAATGGGATTCTGGGACCCTGGATCCCAGGACCCTGGCAGTGGTGGGCTGCACAGGCTCCCGGGAGAGGTGGTGTGGATAGTGACCTGTGCTTGCACACAGGCTTCATGGTGGCTGCAGCAGCAGCCTTAGCTTCTCATGACCATCTCTGGTGTCCATGCTGATAGCCATGGCTCACTCCCATCTCTGGAGCTCGTTTAGGTGGTGCTCTGAATTCCCTCTCCTCATGCACCCCGAAACAATGGTCTCTTGCCTCTTCGGCAGTTCCAGACTCTTTTCTGGACTCCCTCCTGGCTAGTTGTGGCACACTAGCCCCCTTCAGACTGTCTTCATGCAGCCAACTCCAGTCCTCTCCCTGGCATCTGACCTCCAAAGTCTGAGCCTCAGCTCCCAGCCCCTACCCGCCCCACCAGGTGAGCAGACAAGCCTCTCAGGCTGGTGAGTTCTGGTCGGCACCGATCCACTGTGCAGGAATCTCTCCCCTTTGCCCTCTGCTCCCCTGTTGCCATGCTCTCCTCCATGGCTCTGAAGTTTCCCGCCTGCCCACCTGCCATCTCTGCCAGTGAAGGGGCTTCCTAATGTGTGGGAACTTTTCCTCCTTCACAGCTCCCTCCCAGAGGTGCAGGTCCCATCCCTATTCTTTTGTCTCTGTTTTTTGCTTTTTCTTTTGCCCTACCCAGGTACGTGGGGAGTTTCTTGCCTTTTGGGAAGTCTGATGTCTTCTGCCAGCGTTCAGTAGGTGTTCTGTAGGTGTTGTTCCACATGTATATGTATTTCTGATGTATTTGTGGGGAGGAAGGTGATCTCCACATCTTACTCCTCCACTATCTTGAAGGTCTCCAAGACAAAGTATCTTAAAAACAGCTAGAGAAGAGAGTTATATTGTTTTCAAAGTATCGACAATGAGACTTACAACTTAGTTCTCAACAGAAATGATGGAAACCAAAAGATTTTGTAATAACATTTTTTAAAAATAAATTTATTTATTTTTTGCTGTGTTGGGTCTTCTTTGCTGCACACGGGCTTTCTCTAGTTGTGGCCAGCAGGGGCTACTCTTTTTTGCAGTGCGTGGACTTCTGATTGTGGTGGTTTCTCTTGTTGCGGAACACAGGCTATAGGCATGCAGGCATCAGTAGTTGTGGAACGCGGGCTCAGTAGTTTTGGCTCACGGGCCCTAGAGCACAGGCTCATTAGTTGTGGCACATGGGCTTAGTTGTTATGCATCACGTGGGATCTTTCCGGACCAGGGCTTGAACCCATGTCACCTGCATTGACAGGCAGATTCTTAAACCCTGCACCACCAGGAAAGCCCCTATAACATTTTTAAAGTGCTGAAAGAAAACAAAAGCCAACTCAGATTTCTATCTCTCTTAAAAAAAAAAATTCCCTCAAAATTGAAAATAACAATAGATAATTTCAGACAAATAAAAACTGAGGACATTTATTAACAGTGGGTCTGCACTAAAAAAAATACCAAAGAGAGATTTTCAGGAGAAAAAAATGATCACAGATGGAAACATGGAAAAAAACAACAATTAAGAATCCAGAAAAGGATACATATGTGGGTAACTATAAATGGGTATTGACCATACAAAAAATAATTGTGAATTATTGTGAAATTTAAAATATATAGATAATTAAAATGTATAACAAGAATAATGCAAAAGACAGGAGGGAGTGGTAAATAGAGTTCAGTGTTCTAAATTTCCAGCAGTATTAGGAAAGAGATAAAATATAATTTTAATAAATCAAGGCATGTTGTGATCTCTAGGTTAACCATTATACAACTACTAATGATAATAATAATAATTGTAAAATTAACAAATGAATAGGAGGAAAATGGAATACTGAAAATATTTAATCAATTGTATAAAAAGCAAGAAAGGAGGGAAAAGAAAATATAAAGCAGACCAAATTAAAAGCAAATAGTAAGATGAGAGATATAAAACCAAATATATCAGTAATTTCATTAAAGATAAATGGACTAAATACACCAAGTAAAAGAATAAGATTGTCAGACTGGTTTAAAAATAACTCATTTTATGATCCTAACAGGAGACAAAATTTAAATATAAGGATATACCAGAAGAAAGGTGATGTAGCTATACTACCAGTAGGTGTAATAAAAATTTAAAAAACAGAATGAACAAAGTTCATGTAAATCGGCATGAGTTCTTTCTACATTAAAAGCCTAGTATTTCTAGGTTGATAATATTTTGGCATATTAGATGCTGTTTTACAAATTATAAATCAGTTGTAGCTAATCAATGTTTTAAGAAATTATTGTACATGAAAGAAAAAAGGAAAAAAGAGAGAAAAAGAGAGATGATAGATAAATAGGCAAATGGACATGATAGATAAAAAGATAGATAGATAAATAGATAATAGACATGTCTTCTTGCATATTCATTTTACACTCTCCCAGGATTCATATCTGTGGCTTAAAATTCTAACGTAATTCTTAGACCTATAGGCCCTCCCTCACAGTATTGTTTCTTTAAACACGGTTCATAATCTCCAGGTGGTCTGCACTTGCACAGCCCCAGTCTCCACCCCCACACAAACACACAACTCTCTCAACAATCTGTAGAAGAAAAGAGACACTGTGGCTCCAAAAGCCCTAAAACCATTGGGCGGTGGGGAGGTAGGGAGTAAAGTAACACTGGAGGCAAGATGAGGTATTCTGAGAATAAAGAGATAGGAGCTTACTCTGTAGAAGTAAAATATATAAAAGTAGTACTGTTATCCCAAAGTGAAAAAAAAAAAAAACGTCCTGTTTGGGGATAAAAAGCCAAGGAATATGTCTGGTATATATCACCATGGATGTCAATTAAGTCTCAGATTCAGGTTTGACTCTTTAAAACCCTAGCAAAGGAAGACCAGATGGAGTGTGTGAGAAGTGAGTAGTTAATGGACGAGGCAGAGAGTGTTAAAAAATTCCAAAGGACTTGTTCCATCAAGAAAGATTCCACTAATCTGCAGCAGCCTAACTCACAGGACCTCATAAGACACATTCTGTTAGTGTCAGTGTTCCACACCAATTACAGATATCTGAAGGGCCATCAGAGCAAAACTATACCCTTCATCTGTAAGCCGACACTGCTGTAACTAAGATTGCAATTGGACTGGGACAAATCTCTATGATCTTGATATATGAAAATCCAAATAGATGGTTTCCATAGAAATGAATAAAAACATTTCCAAATTACTTATTCAGGATTAATCCACTGCAGCTCTGCAAAGCAAATACATTTGAGGAGGCTCAGTAAAGCAGCCAATGAAAAATAAACTACAATTGTCCAATAAGGTAGTTCCTTTCACTGACAGAAAATCCATGTATAGTTAAAATGTGCTTTTAGGCAAAGTGTTATCTTTTAATTTCAAGTGTATAAATCCATAAATTAATCATTGAAAACACATTAAAGATTACTGAATATGGTTTTAAATGGATGAAAAGAGCAAAGATTATAGCCACCAACCCTTCCATCCAAATCTTGATTCTATTATTTCCTAGCTGGGTTAACTTGGGCAAGTTCAATTCTTCTCTCTCAGCCTTAGTTTCATTATCTGCAAAATGGGAGTGATAATATTTTTCTCTTGGGTATAATGAAAAAATTTTACACTTTTCAGATGAAGACAGCATAATGCAGAGAGATGAAGGGTTGTATTCAACACCATCATTAGTAAGAGAAAGAGATACATTCAGAAGCCACATAACTGCCTTCACCGTCCCAAAACAACCCTCTTCTATTATTGTTCGGTTTTCTTTAGGTCCATATGGTTTCCATTTATACAAGTAAACCGAGCTAGAAAACTGGAGAATTGTCCAAACTAAATGATTTTTCCTCAAATGTTCTATTGATACAAATATACTCTCTATCCCACTCACCTCCCCCCACCGCCAAAAATGCTTTGTTTTCAGATATCTGTTATTAAATCAAATACTCTAAAATTTGAACCCACGGCATGTTTAGCAGGATATTAAATGAAATTTTTTCCTATTGTCTCAGATTAGAATTTTGGCTAAGTCCTCAAAACTGAAGACAGTGGGTATTCAGTACCTGTATGTGTTAGTTTAGGTTCTCTGAGAAGCAAACACCAAGACAGGTGTAGACATGAAAGAGATGTATTGAGGAAAAGGTCTATTAGGGAAAAGGAGAAGGCAGCAGGGGAGACAGGAGGAACCTTAAGAATGCAATTCACGTCTGACCATGGTAAAGGAGGGAGGGAAAAAGGAAAGCTGGGTAGGAAGATTCTCAGCCTCCAGCTAACCTCTAAGGTTTGAAGAAGGCCAGTCGAAAATTCTGGTGCCAACACCACTTCACAAAAGTTCCCCACCTGATAGGCCTGTCTCAGTACCTTTGACACACACGGTCGTTGGCTGGGAGTAGTTCATGAGGACTTTGGCACAAACAGGGACAGATTCAGAGCACAGCCTCTGGTGCTGTCAGTCAAGTGAGCTCCCTGCAGCAGGAGATCAGAGTGGCACGTTTTCATGACAGTTATACCACATCTTCTCTATGTGAGGGTCATATTCCCAGAGGTCTTGCTGAGGAGGCAAAAGGGTCCAGTGACTTATAACTTTCCAACACTTCTGAAAGCAAAGACTATGAATTAATTAGGGGGAGACCTTGAAAGGGAATTTGTAGTAGAGAGCGCTGGGGCACTTTACTTCTCCCCAAACACTCATGGAAGTTGGAGCCAGTTGATTGAATGGAAGCTGAGATCTCTACTTTCTACCCAAAGGTATGTGCATTCTATAGAACACCGAGCCTGCCCTGTCCTGCTTCCAGAGCCAAAAGCCAGAGCATCCTTGGAAAACCTAATATGTGCCCCCACTGAATTAGGGACCAGAGAGCAGTGCCTTTCTTTATCCTGGTGAAGACTGGAGGTGGGATTCTGGTTAGAGAACCACTGGCATATACATTTTGGACATGCCCTCTTCACATCAGATTTCTCTATTATTTGAGAGACAGTGTGTGCAGCCTTAGAAAGGGCAAGGGCTGCAATTGCACTGTTCATCACCTTGCTACTTGTCTGTGACTTGAAGTCGATTATTTTACTCTTCTGAGCCTCCGTTTCCTCATCTATAAAAGAGAATAGTCATTTCTACCCCCAAAATTTGTTGTCAGAGTTAAATGAGATAATGTATGAAACAGCCCAAAAAACCTCTACCAATAGTAAATATATTCCCAAGTATAGAAATAGAGTGCTCTGTAATCCTGTCCTATTGTACATTTTGAAGAAAACACAGATTTTGTCATTTTCAAAAAAAGTACTTTTACGGTAGGTCTTTGTTGGTTATCCTTTTAAAAAAATTTTTTTTTGTTGGAGTACAGTTGCTTTCCAATGTTGTGTTCGTTTCTGCTGTACAGCATAGTGAATAAGCTATATGTATACATATATCTCCTCCCTCTTGAACCTCCCTCCCACCCACCCCTCCATCCCACCCACCCCTCCATCCCACCCATCTAGGTCATCACAAAGCACTGAGTTGGTTTTAAATATAGCAGTGTGCACATGTCAATCCCAAACTCCCTAACTATCCCTCCCGCCTGCCCCCCCACTCTACCCCACCCCCCATATCCATAAGTTCGTTCTCTAAGTTTGTGAGTCTGTTACTGTTTTGTAAATAAGTTCATTTCTATCATTATTTTAGATTCCACACATAAGCGATATCATATTTCTACCGTAGCACAGGGAACTGCTCAATATCATGTAACAACCTAATTGGGAAAAGAATTTGAAGAAGAATAGATACACGTATATGTATAACTGAATCACTTTGTTGTACAACTGAAACTAACACAACATTATTAATCAACTCTACTCCAATATAAAATAAAGTTTTGGGTTTTTTTTTTTAAAAAAGCACTTTTAAAGAACTTGCTGCCTGTAAGGAATTTACTGAAAACCTGAAGACTCAGTGGGACTAAGAACAGCTAATGAGCTTTTCTCAGTATTCTTGTAATTTGAGGACAATAATAAGTCCACAATGTTTTATTGTTTAAAGACTGCAAATTACTCTACAGTTTGCTTGGAGTTATTACATGTGACAGAATGATGAACCATCCCAATTTGCCTAGGACCTTTACAGTTTTACCACTCAAAGTGTCATATCTCAGAAACCCCTCAGTCCCAGCCAACCAAGACACTGGGTCAGCCGTATATGAAGTTCCTAGAATTTTGCCTGGAATAGTTTAGGCATTCAGTAAATGTTAACTATAGTCATTTTCTTTTATTGAAATTTGAATTCATCCTCTATCAGGAAGACTGTGCTGAGCTTTGGAGTACAAAAGTGAATAAGACTCACGGTCTCCCTTGTAGCTCTCAGCGAGATTGGCAGAGAAGGTGGATGAATGGGACTAATAGAATTTACTCCCAAAGTTAGGTTTTGATGCAATGTACTCTATAACTCCATAGAAACTTTATAGAGTAAATGTAATATGTATACTTCCTTAAAAGTGCTGTACTAGTTGGAGTCCTCCAGAGAAACAGAGCCAAGAGGAGAAATAGATATATGAGAAGATTTATTACAGAAATTGGCTCATGAAATTATGGAGGACAAGAAGACCCCAGTTATCCCACCACTAATCTCTGTGTTGTTGTGAAGGTATCTTGTAGATGTAATTAAAGTCTATAATCAATTTATTTTAAGTAAGAAATGTTATTCTAGATATTGGACTGGACTTGATTCAATCAGCTGAAATGCCATAAGAAAAGAAGAAGGAAGAAGAAAAATAAGAAATTCCACCTGTGGATTTCATCTTCAGCTGGTGCAGGAGAGTTCCAGCCTGCTCTTCTTGACAGCCTGCTATATGGATTTCAGACTTGCCTAGCAACTCCCACAATTGCAGAAATAATCCTTTGTGATTTTATATTTTATGTGTATAAAATATATATATATATTTTTTTTCCCCTTTGTGTAAAGAGGATTGACACTCAATTCTTGAAGTTTTGCCCCTTGAAGGTATATATATGTATCTTCAAGGGGCAAAACTTCAAGGGGCAAAACAACCAGTTAGGCAGTAAACACAGATTTTATATATCACCTTTAAACATGGCAATAATATTGCATATTACAAATTATTATTTTGTCAGCATATAAGGTAGGTTCCACTGAAATGTGGAAATATAAATATAGATATATCCTTAAAACTTTTTATTGATAAATTCATTTACTATTGTCTCAGCAGAAGAAAGTTTATCCAAATTGAAATTAATGAAAACTACATAAGAAGCACTATGCATTTGAAAAGACTGTAACATTTAGCCTTGTTATCAACAGAATACAAATTATGTGAAAACCTTGGTAATAACAACATAACTAGTGATTTTGCTGAAATGAGTATACAAAAAACAAGTTTTATGAAATAGAGATATACTAATATATGAATTATATGTGCCTTTATCTTATTACTTATGTAAACCTCATTGGCCCATCGATAAAATGCACATATATGCAAAATAATAATTAAATTCAGCCACCTTAGATATTTTGCTTTCAGTCATATACAAAATATATTTTTATGCATATTTTTATTTTTTGTCATTATAGAGCTATTTTATTAAGGTAAGAAAGTTGGACATATCTTTAAGAATTTGATAGTTGCTTTAATAGCCTTTGTATAGTTGGACTTATAATATGAGGTCTTCATATCCTACACATATCAAGGACAGGCCTGAATTGAGACTTCTTAATAGAATTTTGGTTTCTCCACCCTTACCATGCTACCCCAATAAACACCCAAGAGTTCTAGCCCCATAGTCGTATAGGAGAGCCTCTAGATTTTTCTATACTCCCAAGAGAGCTTAAAAAGCAAAAGGAGTTGAAAGAACACTGTTAGAACTGAATAGCAAGTGTCCTGAGAAAGATGTAGAATGACCTGCAAGGACCTGATAACCAGACAATATTGCAGGACCGTTGGCTTCAGGGCAGATAGCAGTAGCCATATATGTCATGGTCCTAGAGAATGAATTCCTTCTCAGTAGTGGAGAGTGAAGAACAACCAATAATCCTACATGTGATCATATCAACTGAAACTGAAAAGGAATTTGACAAAATTTAACAATCATTAATAACAAGAACTCTCAGAAAAATAGACATAGTAGAACTTCAATTTAAGAAAGAACAGCTACCGGGCTTCCCTGGTGGCGCAGTGGTTGAGAGTCCGCCTGCCGATGCAGAGGACACGGGTTCGTGCCCCGGTCCAGGAGGATCCCACGTGCCGCGGAGCGGCTGGGCCCGTGAGCCATGGCCACTGAGCCTGCGCGTCCGGAGCCTGTGCTCTGCAACGGGAGAGGCCACAGCAGTGAGAGGCCCGCATACCGCAAAAAAAAAAAGAACAGCTACCAAAAAAAAAAAATACACCAAAAACAAAAAAACCACTAATGGTGAAAAACTGAATGCTTCCCTCCTAAGACTGAGAACAATGCAAGGATTTCAACTCTCACCACTCTTATTCAACATAGTGCTGAAATTTGTAACTAATGCAGTAAGACAAGAAAGCAGGGGAAAGGGCATATAGATCTGAATGGAAGAAATACAATTGTCCTTATTTGTACCAAACATGATTGTCCACGTATAAAATTCCAGAAATCTACAAGAAAAATTTTTTGGAATATATAAATGTGTTCTGCAAGGTCACAACAGCTGGTGTTTCAGAGAATTGCTTGGTGTGGGGAAATACACATTCGATGAGCACAAGTAAAGGGTTTTATGTAAGTAGTAAAGAAGACTCACAGGGAAGAATTGGGATTTTTTCCTACATAGGAAAAAAATACTGAGTTTTTCCACTTTAGGGAGGCAAGAATGTACCCAATCTCAAGATGTATTATATAGCTACAGTAATGAATACTGTGTGGTATTGGCTGAGGTATAGACACAGGTGAGTGGAACAGAGCAGAGAAACCAGAAGTAACTCACACAGATACACCCAACTGATTCTTGACAAAGGGACAAAAGCAAAAATAGAGGAAAAACCACCTTTTCAACAAATGGTGCTGGAACAATTGGACATCCACAGAAAAAAAGAAAGAAAGAAAGAAACTCAACCTAAGTTTTACAGTTTCTATAAAAATTAACCTAAAATGAATCCTGGTCTTAAATAGAAAATAAAACTTTGATCCAGGATTAAGTAAAGAGTTCATAGATGTGACACCAAAAGCATGACATATAAACAGAAAAATTGCTAAGCTGGACTTCATCAAAATTTAAAACTTTTCTTCATAAAAGACCCTGTTCAGAGAATGATAAGACAAGGTATAGGTTGGGAAAAAATATTTACAAAGCACATATCTGACAAAGGACTAGTATCCAGGATAAAGAACTCTCAAAACTCAACAGTAAAAACGTAAACAACCCAATTAGAAAATGGGCAAAAGGCACAAATAGACATACGGATAGCAAATAAGCACATGAAAGATGCTCAACATCATTAACGATGAAAGAAACACAAATTAAAACCACAATGATAGCATTACACATCTATCAGAACAGCTAAAATTTAAAAATAGCAGCATCACCAAATGCTAGCAAGGGTGTGGATTACTCATCCCTTACTGGTGGGAATGGGAAAAGGCACAGCCACTCTAGAAAACAATTTAGCACTTTCTGAAAAACTAAGTGATCAACTACCATACAATACAACAAGTATACTCCTGGACATTTATCCCAGAGAAATGAAAAATTATGTTCACACAAACGCCTGTGTTTCATGCTTACAGCAGCTTTATTCATAATAACTCAGTACTGGAAATAGCCAAAATAAATCTCTCTCAATAGGTGAATGATAAAGTGCAGTACATCCATACCATGGAATACTGCCCAGGAATAAGAGGGAAGGAACTCTTGAAATATGCCCCAACCTGAATGACTCTCCAGAGAATTAGGCTGAGTGAAAAAACGCCAATCCCAAAAGGTTACATACTATATGATTCCATTTATATAACATTCTTAAAATGACAAAATAAAAGAATGGAGAACAGATTAGTGGTTGTCAAGAATTAAGGAGGAGGTGGGGTGGGAGAGAAGAAGCAACAGAGGGGACCTTGTGGGGATGAAATGTTCTGTTTCTTGACTATATCATCATGAGTATCCTGTGTGATATTTTACTCTAGTTTTCCGAGATGTTACCGTGGCAGGAAACTGGATAAAGAGGACGCAGACCTACCTGCATTATTTCTTACAACTGCATGTAAATCTACAGTTACCTTACCTTAAAAAATCTAATTTTAAAAAATTTGAAAGTCTTAAAAAAAGAAGTCTGAAAGTCTAAGAAATCCAGAAGTGATGAAGTTTGCCCGGGTTGACTAGATTATGTTTCTTACTATTCTATAGAATGAAAGGTGGAAAGAAAGAGTAGGACAAGTGGTCCAACAGTCAAAGTTTAAAAAAAAAGATACCAAGTACCTTAAAGATTTTATCACAATTTAAAATATACAAATGCACATGTATTTGATAATCTGCTGCTATAAAGCCATAGGCTCTTCTTTGAGTATCAAATACCAGTAGCGCTGCATGTGCCTGCACACGTCTATGTAGTGCTGTCTACCATTTCAGTCTGGCTCTTTAAAGGGAAAAAAAGGCTTATAGAACTTGGGACGTGATCAGCATTTTCTCTAATTTCTAGGTTTTCACATTTCTAGGTTTTCACAGATTTTTTGTTGTTTTTCTTCTTTTTCGAGTAGTTTACAGTTGTCTCTCACACAGGTCTAATTTAACAGCATTTTTAAAGCACCTCTCTGGTTCTCTCTGAACGAACCATAAAAATGAAATTACTGAACTAGCAATCCCTCCCCAAGGATAACTACTCTTAACAGGAGGCACAGATCCTTCAGTGCAGATCTAATCCCAATGTATTTTTAAACTGAGGTGAATTTTGGGGTGTGCTGATTTGTATTTCTTTTTCCTATAAAGTATGTTTTACTATTCTTTTTTTTTTTTTTTTTTTTTTTTTGGCTGCGCTGGGTCTTCGTTGCTGGGCCCGGGCTTTCTCTAGTTGCAGCGAGAGGAGGTTACTCTTCGTTGCGGTGTGTGGGCTTCTCATTGCAGTGGATTCTCTTGTGGCGGAGCACGGGCTCTAGGCATGCGGGCTTCAGTAGTTGTGGCTCCCGGGCTTAGTTGCTCCATGGCATGTGGGATCTTCCCAGACCAGGGCTGGAACCCATGTCACCTGCATTGGTAGGTGGATTCTTAACCACTGCACCACCAAGGAAGTCCCTACTTTTCTAATAAAAAAAATAAGTTGTGAATGTTCCTATAATAAAAAATCAGGTGGATAAATTTTTGTAATAAAAAAGTAAGTTATCAATGTGCTCACCATCCTCCTTAATCCCCTTTCTACCACCACACAAAAAAGGAAATTCCTATCCAAGGCAAGTTTTTCTCCACCTCATTTTCCCTTTGCACTCAATACAACCCTGGACCACCTTCCTTCAACTTCAGCTGGTATTGTGCTCAGGAAATATAAACGAATTTTCACCATCACTTTTACAGTACATTCTAAACCCTAATAGAGGCTGTTTGAGAGGATTCTTGGCTCTGTTGTCCTGGTGCATATTAAGCCGATGGAGAC
Organism: Phocoena sinus; assembly: GCF_008692025.1. Taxonomy (NCBI): domain Eukaryota; kingdom Metazoa; phylum Chordata; class Mammalia; order Artiodactyla; family Phocoenidae; genus Phocoena; species Phocoena sinus. Next base: position 42,406,821 of record NC_045776.1, read on the forward strand.
AGTTCATTAATGAAACAAGTCATCTACAAAGGTGAACACAGAAGAAAACATACAAGGTGTTCTACCTGTACAGAGAAGTCTGGTAACAGGATATCGTGTGTGTGCTCATATATATATGAATCAGAAAGGTAAACATGCGTAGACCCTGAAGTAATTGAATACGTGCATTTGCACATAAAAGATTGCTGTCCACGTGTGTGCGTGCACACTCGCACCTGTGGGGAAGCCTAAAGCCTTTGATTCTACTCCACCAAGTAGCTATTACAGACCACATAGTGTACTGGAAATAAACACTGGAGGAGAACTGGGGAGACCACCAATTCTCCATCTTTGACGATCCAATCTCTGCCCTTGACTGTGACTTCCTGCTCAGAGCGCCAATGACTCCGCTAGCAAACGACCTGAAGAAGACAGTGATTTCTCAGAGGACACAGAACAGGAAAGAGAAACCAAATGAAAGAGAAACAAGTGCACTCAGGTTGAACCCCACAAGGGAAAGCTGAATCTCAAGGTGTCGAATTTAATTTTTCTGGTAATGGTGTAATTCTGCTCTCAAGTGAATCACTCTTTATTCTACTTTATTTTGCACGTATTATCTCTAAGGCACAATTTTTAATTTATAATTCTCTTACCACATAATTTAACCTTTGTGTATAGCAGTAAGTTATGCACTACGTGAAATAGTCTGGTGTTAAATTGTTTTGCCAGGTAGGTCTTATCATTCCCATTTTTTTTTTTTTTTTTCAGTACGCGGGCCTCTCACTGTCGTGGCCTCTCCCGTTGCGGAGCACAGGCTCCGGACGCGCAGGCTCAGCGGCCATGGCTCACGGGCCCAGCCGCTCCGCGGCACGTGGGATCTTCCCGGACCGGGGCACGAACCCGTGTCCCCTGCACCGGCAGGCGGACTCTCAACCACTGCGCCACCAGGGAAGCCCTATCATTCCCATTTTTTATATCTCTTTGTTCAGAGCCCAACTTGGTGAGGCGATTGGATGATGTAACCTGCATGGCAATGGTTGTGGAAATATTAAAACAAGTCCTCAATACCTGCTAAGTCAAAGGGTTGGGAAAGGATGATCAGAAAGTATGCCTCTTTCTGCCAAAGGAAGTTTAAAACATCTCATCCTATTTCCCCCAAGAAGCTAAGAGGCAGAACAAGCATGATAGTGGACGTCAGGCAGGGCTGCATCAGCAGGGAGAAGAAAGGGGGGAAAGGGCAGGGAAGGGGGTGTGAGAGAAACATAAAGAACTATGTGCAGAAACGTGAGGAATAGATTTTAAAAATTAGAAAATGAAGTCAAATAAATGGTACAAAAAAGGCACAAACAGGTACAAAAAAAAAGAATGTACACATATATTGGAAATTTTTCTGAATACTGTCCTTGAATCGTCATAGAACACTGTCTTATAGGTAAGATGAGTCTCATCAATAAAGCAAACAAATCACTTTATCTCTTTAGTAACTAAACTCTCTGGGTCCAGGAGGATAACCATATTATAATAAATACTGCTCTTATGTAAATACTGTCACAGTAAGGTTTTAAGACATCTCATGAAAATCCTTTAGGTTTCAAAAAGTTATCATTGGGTGGCAGCTCACTTTATAAATCCCATGGTATGTTTCAAATTACAATAAGATACTATGAAATATTACAAGAAAAATACTGTTTTGTTTTTCTTTAAAAAAAAAAAAAGAAGAGAAGGAAGAAAGAAAAAAAATACCCTAATGAGCAATCTTTTCTGTTTGGTGGGAAGCAAGATCTTCTATAGGAAGAAATCTTATAATCTCCTACCCCTTTTTTTCTGAGTCTCCAAATTAAAACACCCCAGAAAAGACTATGATCCTCTTATCCTTTGCAAATTACATAATAAACAGAATTTCACTGGAAATTTTGCTCTTGTTTCAGGTCAGCCTCTCATCTTAATCATCTAGTCTACCAATGTAGTTGCACCTGGATTTTTATTAACCTGTTTTACCTTTGCCTTTGAATTACTTTGGGAAACAAAACCGATAGCAGATGCTAAGCCATAAAGTAGGCCAAATTTGCAAGTTTGGGTCCAACTTTCTCGTACCATCCGAAAGTGTCTAACATTGAAATTCCGGCTTCAGTGAGGTGTATTAATGCATATTTTAATTAACACAAACCGTAAGGTCTAGCAATGTACTGGAAACATTCTCTATAAAAAGAAAAATAGTTCCAGAAGGATATATGGATTTAACCCACAACTACCATTTTTAAGGAGCTGGTTTCCTAATAAATATAGGAACGCCATGCTACCTGAAAATTAAGTTCTCTTTCATTAGTGATGATAGGGAAAATGTAGAATGTATTATACCAGTAGAAAGAAAAAACGAGCATCAAAACATTGACAGCAATAGTACAGTATTGAGTGTGTTTCGCAGAATATTACCCATATAGGATTTTTTTTAACATCTTTATTGGAGTCTAATTGCTTTACAATGGTGTGTTAGTTTCTGCTTTATAACAAAGTGAATCAGCTATACATATACATATATCCCCATATCTCCACCCTCTTGCGTCTCCCTCTGGCCCACCCTCCTTATTCCACCCCTCTAGGTGGTCACAAAGCACCGAGCTGATCTCGCTGTGCTATGCGGCTGCTTCCCACTAGCTATCTATTTTACATTTGGTAGTGTATATATGTCAATGCCATCCTCTCACTTCGTTAATAGAAGAATTTCTTATATTCTTAACTCAAATTCCCATCTGAAATTCACCATAAGATTTGTAAATAACAGTATGTTATTTTCAAAGGTCATTTCATTCCAGCAAAAATATAGATGCCATTAAGAGCCCACAGACAATACTTTATGGTAAAAGTGAGTCAAAGGACACAAAAACAAGATGCAAATTCTAAAAACAAAAATGTTTTCAACAGCAATAAAAACAAAGAGTACAGAAAATGTTATGTTGCAGTCATGAACATCCCCCAAAATTTAGCGACTTAGCAGAACAGAAATTTATTTCTCACTCGAAACTTGCTGTGGGTCAAGGTGACCCTCAGGAGTCCTTCTCAGACACTGAGTGAGGATCCAAACTGACAGAGGCTCCACCTGCTTACAGCTGTACACGATCTGGTTCAATGAAACAAAGAGGAGTATGGCTAACAGCACACCAACGTTTATGTGCCTCCACCCAATTCAATTCTGTACACATGTCATTGGCCAAAGCAAATCCATGGCTATGTCTTTGGGGATAAGGGAAATTTAATCTTCTGTGTGACTGGAGAGGAGACCATATATATTGGTGAACGAGAACAATATCTACCATAAATAGTAAGAGCAGCTTTGGAGGGGGAACTCAATTTTTCTGATTATATATGGGATGACTCTCTCGCCAGCAATTACTTCATAGATAACCCTGACGAGAAGGACTAAAGTCTGGTGGAGAAGGAATCACCTTAACTTTTTGCCATTCTGACGTGCCACGTGAATTCCCTCCTCTCTCCACCCTACTCCCCACTTGTACTTCCATCGCCTCTCCACTCTGATTTAAGACATTCACCTTCTCCTGCAAACCTAAACTAATCCTCCTAGACTAGGTTAGAAATCCCTCTTACGGGATTTCAAAGCATCCTGTAATTACTCCTATGTGTCAGAGTGTTCACATAAAGTGTTTCGATACATAGAAATGTGGGTAAAATATACACTGGATACCTAATAAATGATCCAAAAAGTCACCATCATCATCACAGCACCTAGCACTCTGCATTTATTAATTTAACTGTCTTTCTCGCAAGACTATGAGAGCCCATCCCCCTGCCTAGCTCTTACTTGAGGACACCTTCCTCCAGGTCAGTCTGCTCCCACCCACTCATACCAGCCTTGACCATTGACCTGGACGTGAGCCCCTCACAGCCTCTACTTCCCAGGGGTGCCATGTACCCACTCCTTTATTGGCCCCAAATTTCAGGATACATAAACACTAAGCCTTTCAGTCACACATTAGGAAATGGTTTCATTTGCGATAAAAATTGTTATCGGGACATTGCAACAGATAAACTAAGGAAGCAAATGTTCAAAATTTGCTGAAGGACTTTCTCCTCCCTCCTATTCCAGTTACTCTTTTCTCTGACACTCCACATAACTGTCATACAGTGTGGATGGTTCAATTTCTAATTTTATTTGTCCAACGTCTTTGAACTTTCATTTTCCGGTAATTCCACAATGCTCATTCAGTTGTTCAGACATCTGAAATGATTCCATTATTAAGATAATCACGTACACATATATGATATTTACTATACACACGCTCTCCTATACATATAGTATCTCATTCTCTCAGCAATATTGATCCTCTTTGAAGAATCATATTAAAATTAGTGCATCATATGATAAATAACAAGCACCAACTATTAGTTTTATCATAGAGTGGCATAAATTAACACCTTATTATTATGCACATTTGTATATATCGTAATAACATTCATGCTGGAAATAGGTTTTATTGAAATACTCTGTATCTGGTTTTCCTAAGAATAACTCCTAGATTCTCTGGGTGTCAAGGTGTCTTCTCCCTGTAGGGTAAAAACTCTGATCCTCTCATCAATGTCAGCCACGAATAATTTTACACCCTCCCCAATAGGTTATGTGTTTGGGAAGTTTTCAGTGGCCTGTGAAACATTTATTATATTCTGTGAACTTAGTAAGCATGGTATGAAACGTGGAAAAGATATAGTTCCTATCTGCAGCCCCTTCATCTAAATAGCACAAGCAACCAAATAAAAACAGTATGTCACAAAGATTGGTTTCAATTTCCTTCCTTTCTTTTTAGGATTATGATGTCATTTTTCAAAGACCAGGCTCAGGAGCTTCCATATAAGGAGAGCCTGTGGTCATATGAGATTAGAAGATGGCTTACCAAAGAAATGAGTTTTGAGCAAGATGCACTGAAGCAGAATTTGGACCACACATCAGAAGAAATGCTGACATGGAACTGAGCATAAAAGAACTGAAACGCCAGCTTTTTAGGCAGACGCATCTGCTAGAGAAAGCTCTGAATTCGGAGTAAAGAAATGTTTAAGTTCCTGGTCCTTGCTCTTAAGCATGATGAAGTCTGTGACCTTAGGCAAATGATTTCATCTCTTTCTACTTCTGTTCTGTTCCCCAGGTGTAAAAAGGGGGTGAGTTTTCGGTTCTGTGTTGCTTGCAGAGATGACGGAAGTGCATAGGATAGGATACCTGGCGAGCATTTTGTGATCTTGGTTCTGGGGGCCTGAGTACTTTGTGGTTCCTCTCCTCTTACTTATCAGGAACAGATCGACAGAGCAGCCAGAATCCTGCAGGAGTCCAGGTCTTGGGTTTGTGTGCAGTACCTGGAGAAAAGCAATCCTCCCTTGGCTTCTCATTTAGATCGTCTCCCTAGTCCAGGGAGAGGGGTACATCCCAGCAGTCCACGTCTTGCACCTCCCAGGGAAGAGCCAGAAGTCTGGACACTAGCAGAGATGGTGTAGCTGGCTGAGACACTCCCATCCAGGACCATATGTACAAGCTGGTCACGTGTTGAGGGACATGGCCATTTGTCTCCACTCCAGATTATAACTAGCATTTACACAAGGCTTAATCACAGTCTATCTACACTGTATTCTTTCACTGGGATGTCACAAGAACCCCAAGCGCTGTCATCCAAGAGCTGCACCGCACCAGGGGATCAGAGCCTGGAGACAGGCAGCCCTGGGTTTGAATTCCATCTTAGCCATTTACCAGCTATGTAACCTTGTGCAAAGTACTCCATGTCTCGGAGCCCCAAATCTCCATCTACACTACAATGATTACAAAAAAGGCATCTAATAGGGTTTTGTGAGTGTTAGGCATGAAGTCAAGTAAAGCACTTAGTGCAGGGCCTGGCTCGTTGTAAGCACTCTATAAATGCTGGCTACGTTTTTTTGTTTGTTTTTTATTAAGGCAATTTTTTAAAAAGAGTTTTAGGTTCACAGCAAAATCCAGAGGAAGATACAGAAATTTCCTATATATCCCCACCTCCACACACATACGCACTGCCTCCCCCATTATCAACATCCCCCACCAGAATGCTACCTGTGCTACAACTCGTGAACTTACATTGACACATTGTAATCATCCGAAGTCCACAGTGTACATTAAGGTCCATTCTTGGTGCCTATTCTATGGGTTTGGACAAATGACATGTGTTCATCTTAGTATCAAAGAGAGTATTTTAACTGCCCTAAAAATTCTCCACCTATTCACCCCTCTCCTCCCCACCATCCCCTGGTAACCAACAATCATTTTACTGTCTCCCCTAGCCCTGCCTTTTCCAGAATGTCATATAGTTGGCATCCTACATTATGTAGCCTTTTCAGATTGGCTCTTTTCACTTAAGGATATGCATTTAAGGTTCTCCATGTCTTTTAATGTATTGATAGCTCTTTTTTTTTTAGTGCTAAATAATATTCCATTGTCTGGGTGTACCACCTGACTATGTTTTTAACGCAGGTATTGAATAGACACAGAGAGGTTATGTAATACGCTCAATCTCACACAGCCAGTGAGCAACACGTCAGGACTTCAACCAGCAATTCTGTCCTCAGTACAGCCCTGCAGTCCAGTCTCAAATGAGCCCACGCAGCTGACAAACAGACATGAAAAATGTAAATCCCCACTTCCAGGGAATAGTCAGGAGACTTTGTACATTTCTGTTGTTGGAGAGACATTCTTATTCCCCTTGAATAGAAAGACAGCCACTACTAGGGCCACAGATGGGTCTGCGGCCAGTGGTGGAACGCAAGGGGCAGTGACAGGAAGCACCCCACTCTCTTCTCCCAGTCAGTCTGGTAGAACCATCTCAAACTCTGATAGAGTGGGTCTGGGGTGGGGCCTGAAACTCTGCATTTCTAACAAAAGTCCAGGTGGTGCCGTGCTGCCAGTCCATGGACCAGACTTTAAGAAGGAAGAGGATAGCCTATCATGCTCCCTTAGGAAGAAAAGGGACATTACTCAGTAATTCATCCAACAATTCTCTATTGAGTCTCTATCACATGTTAAGTAGTAGAGATCCAAGGGGAAGGAAGGAAAAACTACTGTGATCCCTACCTTTGTAGACTGTTCACAGTATAGGAGAAAACAATTAAACAAACAAATAAAAGAGGAACAAACTGCAATAAATGCTACAAAGGACAAAACAGGGCCTGAGACAGACAGTAAGATGAGGATGTTCTTTAGACAGGTCAGAGAAGACCTCTCTGAGAAGGTGTCAATTAAGCTGAGACTCTAAGGATGGGAGCCAGCTCTGCAAAAAACAGAAGAGGAGAATTTTAGGCTAAGGCATTCATAGCACCCCTGAAATGGCAAAAGAGGAGAAAAGGAAGTATGAATTTCATTTTAATACATTCATTCTATCTTCTGGGTGAAGAATGGACCCTAGATGGTGGCAAGGAAACTAGCCAGAGGCCATTTCATTACAGGGGTTCAGGAAACAGACAATGGAATTCCAGGCATTTGGTGCTGAAATAAAGCATGAAAGATGGACTCGCAGAAGGAGAGAGTGAGACAGGGGCCAACAACCCAGAGTTTCCAATCTCTGTACCCAGCATCAAGTCAGGCTACCCCAGGGACAGCAACAAAAGCACCAGAAAGAGAGAAAATATCCACAGTACAGAATAGCTGCCCTTGTGGTGAGAAGGGAACATACCACCTTGGTAGGAAGATTCTCCAGGTAGCAACAATGGCGCTGAAACTAGAAAAATGCCCCAAAGCTCTGGAGCCGCGCTGTCCAACATGGTAGCCACTAGCCACATGTGGCTATTTAAATTTAAATCAATGGAAACTTCATACAGTTAAATTTCAGTGTCTCAATCTCACTAGTCACATATCAAGTGCTTGATAGATAGGACATGTGGCTTGTGGCTGCCATTTTGAACAGTAGTGATTCAGAAAACATTTCCATCTTCAGAGAAAGTTCTAGCGGACAGTGCTGCTCTGGATGGCTAAGATGTGAGTTAAAATAAATGGATGATGGAAACTCATAAGATATTCCATAAAGGAATATTCCATAATAATAATATATTCCATAATATTTGCTACTTTCTGGCATATGGACTGTACCCAGGTAACGGGGTCTGGAGTATATTCGCTACCAAGTAAGCAGGAGAAAAAATGTGTAGTGGGGCTTCTATGGATGAAGATTGGAAGAGCAGCTATCATATAAAGACAAGTGAGTACTGAATTAGGGTGGTGGTATGAGAATCATCTCATTGTCCAATCCAAGGGACCTAGGCTAGGCAGGAGCTTAACTGAAGCCAAAATGAAAACAAATGAAATCTAGGAACTGAGAGTAGTAAGGGGATTTGAGATCTGGGTGTTGGTCAATAATGAACTTCGTAGGAAAGATGGGGTAGTAGTGGGCAAGGTGGAAAGTGAATCCAAATAAGGAAATTTCATGGCTGGAGATCTCGGGGGAGAAACAGTCTAAGTGATATTGAAGTCCAACATGTGGTCTTGCCCATGGTAGCTGAAATGGAAGCAAAGACCATATTCAGGAAATCTAAGTCCAGGATTTTGGAAGGGTCATCAACATGAAGCGTTTTAACTTTTCATTTCAAGCTTACATAAAAGTAGACAACTAGTATAATGAACCCCTTTATACCTTTAATCCAGCATCAACAATTAATAACTCATGGCCAATCTTATCAACATGGATTTTGTCACCGAGAGATTGGGAGGTCTTAGTGTGAAGAAAGGAAAATGGGAGAAGGCGGTAAAACCAAGAAAGGGATGGGAGGTCCCCTTTGCCATGGTCAACAGTGGCAACTAAATAGGAGATGTGGAATTGAAAATAGGAGCGGTGCTAATGAAGGGACAATGGAAAGCAAGTAGCACAACAGCTGGCACATAGTAAAGACAATAAATAAGAAAGCAGACAGGGATAGACAGTGGAGAGCAAAGAATATCCTATTCGCATCTCCCTACATCTGTGAGGGGTTTAAGCAGCAGGAGACAGACCCAATGATAGAAAAAACCCTTTGGAAAAGACTTCAAAATCTAGGTTGCCGTCATGGATACAGCCCCCATAGATTATAATTATAATAATTCAGCCAAACCATATTATATCACGAAAATGTTGAGCAAAAGCCACACAGCCAAGACGTTTGCTCCCTACTGATATTTGAAAATAAAACACAGCTACAAAGATCAGTCTCCATTAACGTGACTCCCGAAGGCTCTCCACTGCCCTTTGCCCTGTCCCAGTGAAGATCGGCGTCACCTCTGCAATTTGTCTTTGATAAACACAAAAACTCTTCATGAGCCAGTATTCTTTCAGGTTAAGTGCAATGGGCACAGCTGCAAATGCACGGGGCCACGATGCCTCAAAGACCTTCAATGATTTGTTTGTATTTCTTCCAATTTTAATAGAACTGGCAAGTGACAGACATCCACAATCACATGAAAAGCTGCCTTCAGAGTTGGCCTCTTGGACTGCCGTTAGTCCCAAAAATCTAAATGCAACAAGCAAAAGCGTGGGCGTTAGAAATCCTGTGTGTTTAAACTAAGATTCTAAATTTGTCTTCCTTTTCCTAGAGGAACACAGGAGTTCAATGTTTGGTTTCCTAAGACCATTTCTGGTTCAGTTTCAGCCTGTACGTCTACTGAGCTGGTAGGGTGGGTACCACTAATACATGTGGTTTACATTAATGCTATTCATGATGTTTATCCTAACTCTGCAGGAAGCAGCTCACCAGATGGTATTCACATTTGTGTGTTGCTCAAATTCACTCAGAATCCCCATTCCAAAGACGAATCCATCAGTGGCAACGTCGATAAAACACATGCCTCTGCATTGGTTATTAAAAAGGCCACTTTCAATCAGAGGAAAAATACTGCAACAGGACACTCGGGACGAAATGTTAAAGTCAAACGACTTCCCAAGCCTGCATCGCGATTTGGGGATCAGCTGATAACCTGCAGAACAATGCATGTGCTCAGAAAAGAGCATTTCAAGTAAGAATTTGGTGGCTTCAAGGAGGAGAGCAACCGATTCAGTGCGAAAAGGGTAAATTTCTTCTGCACCGTCCCAACTGAGGACACTGTGCTCATCTCAGGCGGATACCAAGTGATGCAGTAAAGCAGCAAATTAGAAGAATGTAAATTCTTCAGTAGGAATTGCACGCAGGGGAAAAATGCCTCCTAAATCTCATATTTGTTTTCATGTAAATAATGTACACTCTTCCTAAAATCAGACTGGCAAGAGCCTAAGTAAGATGTCAAAATCTGCAATAGATAATATGCTGGACTCCAAAAGGGCTAGGACACAGTCATCTTCCTCCTTGGGTGGAATTCTTGCTGGCAAATGAGAGATCTACCCAATGCTGAAACCCAGCAGTTTTGGCCTTTTGCTGCCTCACTTCTTCTTGGTAGGTGCATGTGTTTGTGTTCTCATTCTCTCCCTCTCTCTCTTCTTCTCTGATTTCTCATTACACTAAATTTTCTTCTTGGTAGGTGCATGTGTTTGTGTTCTCATCCTCTCCCTCTCTCTCTTCTTCTCTCTGATTTCTCATTACACTAAATTGTATGCTACTTGGTTGAGTGATCCCAGATAATATCAGTTCTGTTTTAATTGGTGTAACTGCTATTGTTATTCCTTCCCCATCCCTCTGTCTGTCGCCCTTGCACAGATCTGGTCATGCCGAGAGTTCTCTCTCAGGTTCATGGGAGCCTCACTGTTCCACAGAGAATGGTCCAGGGTGAGCCCAGTGGGTGAATCAGAGTGGCCTGGGTTCTCCTCCGTAGTCCCTTATGACCAGGAAACCATCTCCTAAATGTCTCCGATTGGCTTTCCATCAGCTGCACCTACAGTCTTCTATCCCTAACTGTTTGTGGCACTTACAGACCATATCTCAACATTTAGCACCTAATTGTAATCTGCCTTGTATTGTCCACTGAGGACATTATTGTCATGTAGGTTAAGCTCATTTATCCTCCCAAGAGAACTTCTCAAGGAGATATGCTGTGGAGCATAAGGCACTGTTGGTTCCCTTCTGCTCTGTCCTGGCAATTAGGTAGGTCCAGCCCCAGCTGTCGGGGAGCTCACAACCTACAGGGCAGGACAAAAGAGTTAACAAAGGATTTACAATATGGCGCTCAGAAGGCAGTGAGCACAGCATATTTAAAATGTCCTAGGAGCACACTGGTTTATGTGAGGAGTCTAGAGCCCCTTGTATAAGGTGATATCTCAGATAAGATTGGCAATTTGCAGAAAAAAGATTGAGATGGAACCATCTCAGGTGGAGAACCAAGGTCAATGTCTGGCGGGGAGATGCAGTGGGGCACTCAAGGAGACCAGCAGAGATGGGGTAAGAAAAACAGCACTAGATATTCAGAGATGCTCAAGGACTATGTCTTTAGGTTGAATCATATAAAATTACCAACCTCAACCAGAAATTTCTGACCTAAAATGACAGCATTTTCATATGGTATGAAATCTGTAATATTATGTTTCTCTGCATATTCCCCCATAGACAATATTTGTTAGGTAGTTTTCATCTAGCTGGAGGGAGGGAGGGAGGTCAGCACCCTCATTGACTCTCTCTGGGGGTGGTTAGAATTTGAAAGACTCTAATGGAAACTTTGCCCTCCACATGAGGCTCTAGCAACACTTCAGCTCTCTTTAGGGCCGATCCACTCCAGAGGCTTTCTTTGTAGAGTAATGGATATGAGAAATGATTTTTCATTGGTGAAACGAGTGGTGATCAAGATGTGTGTATTGACTGAAATATTGCACAGGCATCCCACTCATGCATGAACAGGGCTAAGAATCCATTGAGCCCGAGAGCCTGTGCAATTAGGAGCTGTGCATGAGCCTTGATGCGGAAATTGTCCTGGGTCCAGCTGCTGGCTCTGAGGATTCTCCTTGTCTGAATCTGGCTGGAATGTTAGCTGCATTCTGCTGCCCCATGACTGCCTCTTTGCCTCTAGTGAACCCTCTGGGCAAGTTGCTGTCGGAACACTCAAAGGCAGGGGTCCCCAACCCCCGGACTGCAGACCAGTACCGGTCCGCAGCCTGTTAGGAACCGGGTGGCCCCCCAGGAGGTGAGTGGGGACGAGTGAGCCAAGCTTCATCTGCCGCTGCCCATCGCTCACACTTCCGCCTGAACCAATCCCCTCCCACCCCCATCCATGGAAAAACTGTCTTCCACGAAACCTGTCTCTGATGCCAAAAAGTTTGGGGACCGCTGCTCAAAGGGACCCAGAGCTAGGACTTTCTCAAGTTCATAGAACAGCTTATGTGACTTCTTTGTATCTCCTGACTTAAAATGTTTATATGTGTGGCAGAATTTGGTCTGAGCCTTGCTATCATTAAAACTTGGTGTCAGGAATTCCCTGGCAGTCCAGTGTTAGGGAATTCCCTGGCTTTCACTGCCAGAGTTCAATCCCTGGTCGGGGAACTAAGATCCTGCAAGCTGTGGGGTGTGGCCAAATAAAAAGAAAGAAAGAAAAATAAAACTTGGTGTCAAGGTTGTCCCAATCCAAGAGATCTAGCACCCTGACCAGGCTACCAGTATGTTCCCCAAAGACCTTTATAGGGCTGATCGAATCAGCTTATGTCAGTTCACAGCATCCCTCCAGCATAGCACCCAGCACGGCAATAGCCATCCAAGGAGCAGTGGGCAAATGTGAATTAAATCAAGGTTTTGACACAGGCTGAGATTACAGGATTATAGTTGCTCATAGGATAGTAAGAGGAAGTTAGAGATACTGGGGGGAAAGGACTTTCCTTCACACTTCAGAGATCATCCCTTCCACGCCCCTCAGTTAATACCTAGAGATTCGGAGGCCCCACAATCTCACGGAATAATCTGTGACAACTGGCACAACTATCCAGGTTTCTGAATCCTGCTAAAGTGTTCATTTCACCTGACAGTGGCCCTCAAATTTGTATGTGCATCACAGTACCCTGGGTGGCTTGTTGAATTCTGGGCACACCTCCAGAATGTCTGATTCCGTAGGGCTGGGGTACGGCCTGAGAATTTGCATGTCTAACAGCTTTCCAGGGGAGGCCGATGCTGCGGGTCCAAGGACCACACTGGGAGAACTCCTGTGCCACACCAGACCCCTTCCTAACCATCCCACCCCTACAGCCCGCCCCCATCCAAATAGCCCTGTTCCTTACAATCTGGGTCAGCTCCACTCACACGACCTCCAGTGGCAAACTGAACCAAGTGCAACGAAACTAACACACACCCTCACCCTTTCATGATACCTGGCTTGAGGCCCTGCTCTCACATCACAGGGTTAGCAAATGATCCATCTTCAGGGGACTTCAAGGACATGCTTTGTTCTTTCTCTTTGGAAACATAGGATCTCTGTAAGGAACGAATGCCAGTTGACTTGGAAAAGCTTCTTGGGGCCAGATCATACTGGGTCTGGACCATTAGGTCAAGACATAGGGCAACCAATTCAGCCCAGCTTTAGTGCTAAACGTTCTGCATTCTGAGAAACCCATTAGCCCTGGGAATACCACAATAGTTGTTCACCCTGTAAAGCATGGAATTCGATTTGTGCTTTTCGACAGTGGAATCCAGTCACCCCTTCACCATACGTGCATTACTGTGCTTCGTTCCCAGCTCTCTGTCAGGCCCAGGGAACCAAAATAACATACTACTCCAGATGTTCATGGTCTATTGAAGGAGAAAGATAGGTAGACAACAAATCTCATTGTCTGTACTTTAACCAAAGGTGTTTCTGCACCAAAGCTATAGGAACAGAGCTGTGTTTTAAAAGTACTAGGGGGGGCTTCCCTGGTGGCGCAGTGGTTGAGAGTCCACCTGCCGATGCAGGGGACACGGGTTCGTGCCCCAGTCTGGGAGGATCCCACATGCCGTGGAGCAGCTGGGCCCGTGAGCCATGGCCACTGAGCCTGCGCATCCGTAGCCTGTGCTCCGCAACGGGAGAGGTCACAACAGTGAGAGGCCCACGTACCGCAAAAAAAACTAAAACAAAACAAAACAAAAGCAAGTACTAGGGGATTGAGAGAGGGAGATTGAGAGAAGGAAAAGGGAAGATTTTTGTAATAGGGGATACTAAATATGTTCACAAGGAGGAGGGTAGAGAATAAATACAGACGGTAGAGAATAGTTCTCATTTGAGGAGGGGACAATGAAACAAAGATGGTAGAATTACCTGGAGAGGTTTTGGTTTTGTTTTCATGACCCATCCCTTGCCTGCTGCAGACCCTTCTTGTTGAGGATCCTCAAGACAGCAGGAGAGACTGAAGGTGTAAAAGGGAGAGAGAATACTTGATAGAGATAGGCCCAGAAGAGCGAGGAGAAGGAAGGACCCACGGCATAACTGGAGGGGTTGGCCTTGGGTAAGGGAAGCACTCCACCTTCCTCAGAGACCAGAAGGGAAGTGTCTCTTTGAGGTCCCTAATATCCCTGTTTGAAGCCCTTTAAATCCAGGTGTCCATTGTTCTAACTCCTTGAATCCCGGATCCATCCCATTCCTGCTGAGTAAGACCTGAGGAAATCATGTAATTTCCCTGAGTCCCAGTTTGCCTATTTATAAAACAGACATAGCAATGGCTTCTTCAACAAGACTTGTGAAAATCAAGTGAGGGAAGGTAAGTCAGGGTTTCAGAGACAGTATCTAATTTATAGCAGCTGCTCATTAAATAACTCCATTTCTTCCATTCATGTCTTTCTCCCCCACCCCATGCAGAATCCTATTTGTAGATTGTTCTTTCTTTTACCTGTGATTATATAATACTCTTTGAGTTTAAAAACCCCTCTAAGAAAGCTACAGGTATACCTTCTCTCTAGAAAAATGCTTATCAATTTTGCATACACATCAGGGAGATGATTGACTATTTGGAGCCCATTCATGGGTTTCCCCAGATTAAGACCTTCAATTTTATTTTTATTTTTATTTTTGGCTGCACTGGGTCTTCATTGCTGTGCACGGGCTTTCTCTAGTTGCAGCGAGCAGGGGCTACTCTTCGTTGCGGTGTGCGGGTTTCTCACTGCGGTGGCTTCTCTTGTTGCAGAGCATGGGCTCTAGGTGCGCGGTCTCAGTATTTGCAGCACGCGGGCTCAGTAGTTGTGGCGCATGGGCTTAGTTGCTCCGCAGCATGTGGGATCTTCCCGGACCAGGGCTCGAAGCCATGTCCCCTGCATTGGCAGGCAGATTCTCAACCACTGCGCCACCAGGGAAGTCCCCAGACCTTCAATTTTAGAGCAGGAATCTGTGAAGCAGGGTTTGCCACCCAATCCATTGGGGGTCGGGAAAAATATCATTTATATACATTTATATTTTCATTGTTATGTTTGCATTAGTATCTCATATATATAATGTTGATACTATAGTACATGTATATTTTAAGATAAAGATATTTGGGGTCCTCCTCCAAGTCATTTAAAGGGTACTGTTCAATTACAACACACTCAGAGGGAATTCATAGCTTAAATAACTAAGGTTTCAATAGGAAAAGAAAGCAATAGAATATCAGAGTGACCAGTACATGGGGAACACTGACAGACAGGACGGATTTTAGGCCTTCCTGGAGGTCTTTGTGGTATCCCTGAAATCACCGCCACTAAGCTGCTCCCTGCTTTTTTCTGCCCAGGCTGAGCCCTGAGAGGAAGGAAGGAAGAAAATGATTAGTAATATCCTAGCCCACAAAGGCAAAGAGAGAGGATTTATTGCTGCTCAACACTGAAGTCCTCCATACCCTGCCATCATCCATCCCCCCTTAAACAAGTGCTGGTTGTCATAAAAATGACTATTATTACAATGCAGGCCAAATCCTCTGATGAATCAAAGCTGATGAAACACTCAAGTAAAGAGACTAAACTATTCCCAGGTGGCCTGATTTAGTCCCTGGAAGTTGTGGTTTTCCAAGTGGAACCCTGATGTCTGAAAGGCATATTCCCTTGTTGTATCAAGATAGAAAGTTAACCCTACAGAGTACACGTCTGCAGGGCAGGAATGCAGGGGTGGGTCCAGGTACACAAGCAGGTGACCAAAGAACTTGGCGTTTCCCCATGGTATCTTGTCCAGAAGCGTCCTCAAACTTGAATGTGCATTAGGAATCTACTAGAGATTTTTTTTTTTTTTTTTTTTTTTTTTTGCGGTACGCGGGCCTCTCACTGTTGTGGCCTCTCCCGTTGCGGAGCACAGGCTCCGGACGCGCAGGCTCAGCGGCCATGGCTCACGGGCCCAGCTGCTGCACGGCATGTGGGATCTTCCCGGACCGGGGCACGAACCGGTGTCCCCTGCATCGGCAGGCGGACTCTCAACCACTGCGCCACCAGGGAAGCCCTCTACTAGAGATTTTAACCCGGACACAGATTTTAACCTTGGATCACAGATTGCTGATATGGCCATGGAGGGTTGCCACCGATCAGGGGGTGGTGGAGGACTTACTAAGAACCAGTGATCCATTGTTGAATAACTCCATGCCCAAGCTTAACCATGAACTTTCTAAGCTAGAGAGGAAAGGTTGGCCTCTTAAACGCTAAAAGAGACATAACAATTTACTTAAATCTTTTTTTGTTTTATTTTGAAGTAGTGCTTTCCTTTGCATTCTGAATATATAGAAAAGATGGCACTGGAGGATAATTTTCATCTTTCTGTGTGATGTATGTATCAATTTAAAATAAATATAATAGAAAACTTAAAAAAAAAAAAAGAATCTACTAGAGAGTGTGTGAAGAGTTTCCTGGACCCCATCCCCAGAGATTTGGATACGCTCATCAGGCAGGGCCTATGGATCTGCATTTCTGACAAGCTCCCAGGCCATCACCCTTTAAGTAACAGCAGGCACCCGGTCAGAGTCCCTGGCCAGGGACACCTCCCCGCCTCCCCGCTGGTTTCTCTCCCTCTGTGTTCCCTACTTCAAGCTCTTTGCTCTGCTGGCTGCTAGAATGATATTTCTGAAACTTGAGTGTATCATTCCTTTACTCAAAATAATGTTGACTGAGAACCTCACTTACCCCTAAATAGAATCCAAATGGTTTATGCAAGGACATAGTATATAATTTGCCAAATGTGTTTTGCTGTTTTGTTTTGTTTTCACCCCCCGTTGTGCCAGTCCAGGCTCATCTTCTCTCCAGGCATTCTTTTCCCGTCAGAGGAAACTTGAAGTAGGGTCAGGGCCACGCCAAATCATGGTCTGTGCGGGAGGTCAATGCGGTGACACCAACCACAGGCTGTCTCCTGGGTTCACCTTCGTGAAGACACCTTCCCACGGCACACACCACCATCTACTGTCACCGAAACTAGCGTGTCCCAGCTCCATGCTTTTTTTCTTCTCTTGCTTTTGACAAGATGAAAGTATTTCCTTTCCCAAGAGGGAGTTAAAGATACGGAGGGCGAAAGAAGGGAACGTATTTCTTAATCATACCCTTAGCCTAGATCATCCCAGGCAAAAACCATCGGTTTCTCAGAGTCACCAGTCAGTGTGCTGGGAGAATTGACAACACCTGATGATTTGCTCGTCCTCTCAGAGCTACACTCTTTCAAGTTGTCCTGTGTATTTTGTTTCCAGTCCGTAGGCACCAGTAACCCTGCACTGGTTTTCCTGTTAACAATCCTACTGTACCAGGAGTAGGAGAAACTGAAACACAGTCCCAGTTGTGAAGAACAAACACCATTCAGGGCTGTCCACCAACACCTCTAGAAGGAATTCTAGTTAAAATATTTTATTTGGGTAACCGTTGAACCAACCGAGAGAAGGGGGCAAAAGACTGGAAAATAAGCAAATAGGTAGCTTAGAAATTTAATTCTCCTGAAGAAAGCCTAAGAAAGCCCAGCTAAGATATCCTTCCCAAGACAGTGTGGCCAAGCCCTGAAATTCCCATGTCTTATTCCTGTATGTGCCTCAGAACCTGCCTCTACCATTCTGGTCCCTCTACTGATAATCCCAAAACTACAATTTTCAGGAAAATTGTTTAATTCTTAAGCCTTAGGATTTTGTTTTCCAAATAAAAATTGTGCATAGATTTTCCTTAAGAATAAATTGCTCTGATTAAATGTCTTGGAAACCTAAGTTTATGACAGGATTTATTTAAGTGCTTATTAGAGTAGGCCCTAGACGTGAAAACTGACTCCTCAATCGATCGATAGATAAATAGACAGATATGCATATAGATTTAGATACACACACAAAACTCAATTCACTGGCTACATTAACAGCCTCATTGGTACTCTCTTTCTTATGTTTCAGGAATGGCATGGTTGGCTGCCTTTATGGCCTCATTTAGCATCTTTAAATGGGCACTTCTTTTATAAGAAGGGTTACAGCATGACTCAGCCACTTAGTGAATCTGACCAATTAGCATTCTGTCTCCCATTAACAGCATTAAAAAAACAACTGGGGGCTCTGAATACTTCTCAGATTTCCAAACAGACCTTTACAGTGTCAAGGACATTTGTTGCTCTCTGACCCTGGTGAACTTTTGGCCCAGTTAATCCCTCCAGCAATAGCCCTCCTACTACCATTAACAGAGAAAGCATCATCTTAAATGGCATCCTAAATTGTCAGCCTCCTAAATTGTACTGCCTTTTCAGAAACACAATTCCAAATTGAAATTCTGTGTCAGAAGGAAAACATTAACCAAATTGCAACGTTCTTCTGAGCCTCATTGAACTCAGGTGCATAAGTTGAAAAGGCAAATTTACATAAAGTGTGTTTTGAGTTTTGATGTTTCTGTTTTTGGGGGGAGGGGGTCGACATATTCATAACTGTGTAAAGGCTATAGCTAAAATTTAGATATAAAATGACAAAATTAAAATTCAGCATTTGCTCCAGGGCAGTGGGGAGAAAGAGAGAGAAAGCTAGCTAAATATTAAGAAAACATAACAGCACACGGATTGCGTGCCCTGCAAATGTATCAGGTTTTCCTTTACTCAAAGGGGGAAACTTAAACAGCAACTTCATTGAATAAAAGCGGATTCAAAATACGCATGAATCAAAGCAATGTTTCTAGCCTTCTTAAATCCTCGCTATTTTATGTACACCGGTGCTATAAAAATGGGGTGGGTGGAGGAATCACTGCGTTATCTCAGAAAAACGTTGGGAGTCATTTATTTATTCAATAAATATGTTTGTGCAGGTTGTCCTGTTTCTATACTGATGATACAGACAAGATAGACATGATCTCTGCCTTTGGAGAATTCATCATCATGGGGGAAAACAGTCATGAGAGGAGGGACGTAATGGACGCAGGCAGGACCAGAGCTGAGAAGAGACACACCTGTAGGCGAGGGGCTTGGTCAGGGATTGTGTTCCAGGAGAAATGCCTCAGAAAATGAACTTTGGGATTTCCTCTCTACTTCCGTCTAGAGCTAGGCAAGCACATCCTTGATCAGTCTGCAAGTTTTCTTCTCTCTAGGTCATTTTTTCAGTATTCACCAAGGTACTGTGCTAAATGTGTTCTATATATTGTCTCAATTCTTCATCCCCAAAGTATATGCAATAGCTTTTAAGATTATCCTCTTTGTTATGAACTGTGTCCCCATCAAATTCATATACTGAAGTCATAATACCCAATACCTCAGAATGTGACTATATTTAGAGATAGGGACTTTAAAGAGGTAATTAAGTTAAACTGGGGTCATTAGGGTGGGCCCTAATCCAGTGTTTCTGGTGTCCTTATAAGAAGAGGTGATTAGAACACAGGCAACACAGAGGGATGACCACGTGAGGACACAGCAAGAAGGCGGTCATCTGCGAGCAGAGCGGGCAGAGGCCTCAGAAGAAATCAGACCTGCCGGCATGTGGATCGTGGACTTCTAGTCTCTAGAACTGTGGGAAAATAAATTCTTATTGTTTAAGCCACCCAGTCTGCGGGTATTTTGTTATGACAACCTGGCCAACTAATATACCTTTTGGACAGATAAGGAAGTGGAGGCTTAGAAGAGTTGCTCAAAGTCACACAGAAGATACCAGAGCCAGGATCTGAGACAAGGTCTGTCTGACCCAGAGCTTAACTCCCAAGCATGACTGCATCCCATGAACCTAGCCTACCCTGGTGTGCTCTGGACCCCATCAGGAATGATCCCCTTTGCCCACCACACCCATGATTCCCCTCCTCAGCGTACCAACTCTTATGAAATAGGAACTTGCTTCTGCAGTGGACTCATTACTGAGCCAGACCCAGGGATCAGAGACGGGCTATGTGCCCTGAAGGAGCCCACAGTCCCACAGCAGATGAAAAGTCACATTCCCAAGAATCAAGGGAATGACACATGACAACACAGATGAAAAAGAAAGAGCTGTCTACCTTCCCATTGCCATGCCCACCCTCCCTTCTACTCCATCCACTGAAGCCTTGCTTCTGTCCCCACCGTTCATGTAAAACTACTCCTGCCACAGCTTCTCGGTTTCCAAACCCAATGGACACTATTTACTTGTTATATAAGTTTGACACCAGTGTCCGAGTCCTTCCTCTTTACGTGCTTCTCCCTTGGTGTTCTTGGCATAATTGTCTGGTTTTCCTCCTTTCCTGCTGACTGTTCTGTTTTTGGTATCCTTTACTGTCTCCTTTTTTGAATCTCATCTTTCCACACTGGTAGATCATGGATTCTGTTCTCAGTCTCTGTCTTTTCTCCTTATATACTCAAGCGTGGTGACGACATTCATTCCCGTAATGTCAACACCCACCTAAAGCTCCTCAATCTATATCCAGCCCAAACCTGGTTTCTGAGCTCTAGGCTCATATATCCAACTGCCACAAAAACAAACTCAGCATCTTCCTCCCAAATCTATTCCTTCTCAAGTCCCATTCTTGGTGAATTGTACCCAGTTACCCAAGCCAGAAGTATAGGATTCTTTAGCTTAGGAAGTTTAGGATTGGAACTACAGGAATCACGGAGGTCTTTATTTGCATTGAAGTTTCATCATGTCTTAATTTCTTTGAACTTCATTGTTCTCATCCATAAAAATGAAAATAATAATATCCACCTGAAGAGGTTTTTGTGAGGATGCAATTCCAGAGTCCCCCCAAAACACCCTCAGGTTCAATAGTTGGCTAGAGAAACTCTCAGAACTCAGAAAAGCCATGGTATTCACAATCACAGTTTATTACAGTGGAAGATACCGACTAAAATCAACAAAAGGGAAAGGCACATAGGGCAGAGTCCAGGGAAGACCAGGCAGGAAGCTTCTAGCTGTCCTTTCCCAGCAGTCACACAGACAGCACTTAACTTCCCTTAGGAACGATGTGTGGTAACACCCATGGACTATTGCCCATCAGGCAAGCTCACCTGAGCCTTGGTGTCCAGAGTTTTTCATGGGGTTTGGTCACATAGACATGGCCAACCACCCGCATGGCTGACCTTACTCTCCAGTCCCTCCAGGGGTCAGACTGATACTACGTAGCCCAAAGCTCTCACCATAAGTCACATGTTAGCACAGACTACCTGGCATAGCCCAAGGTCTCCCAGTAAACAGATACTCTTAACAGCCCCAAAGCTGTCAAGGGCCAAATCTTTTACTACATGGAGCGTGAATGAGTTCACGCATGTAATATGTTTAGCCAAGTGCCCAACACATGCTAAGTGCTCAGTAAATGTTCATTGTTTCATCTTGTATTCTTCTTTCTTCTTTACTTCCTATGTTTAGTCAGTTACCAAGTCCTGCCAATATTACTTTCTTTCTTTTCTTAAATATCTTCTTTTTCATACCATTGCCTTTACATGGAGTGAAGGAAATAGCCTAATGATAGGATAGGAAAATATGTAAAATAAAGAAAGGTGAGGGGGCTTCCCTGGTGGCGCAGTGGTTAAGAATCCGCCTGCCAATGCAGGGGACACGGGTTCGAGCCCTGATCCGGGAAGAGTTTCTGTTTGGGGTTATGAAAAAGTTTTGGAAATAGTGATGATGGTTGCACTGCATTGTGAATGTAATTAATGCCACTACATTGTTCACTTTAAAATGGTTAAAACAGCAAATTTCATGTTATATCTATTTTACCACAATTTTTAAAAATTAATAATGTAATAATCAAAACCATTGAACTGTATATTTTAAATGGGTTAATTATATGGTATGTAAATGATATCTCAATAAAGCTTTTTTTTTTTTTAAAGAAAGAAATGTATTGAAGGTAACTGGCTTACGCACTTACGGAGGCTGACTAGGCAAGTTGGAAATCTGTAGGGCAGGCCACCGGGAAGGGCAGGCTAGAACTCTTGGGCAGAAGCTGAAGCTGACGTCCACAGGGGAATTTCTTCTTCCTCAGGGAAGCCTGTTTTACATGTAAAGCCTGATTGGATCAGGTCCACCCAAATTATATAAAATAATCTTCCGTACTTGAAGTAACTGATGATACATTTTAGTCACAGCTACAAAATGCCTTCACAGCAACACAGATTAGTGTTTGATTGGATAACTGGCTGTACCCTAGCCAGGTTGACACTCAAAATTGTCCGTGATATCACGGTTTATGTTAGGGAGTGCATTTTCTTCCTTTCCTTGACACCGACATGCGTTAAGATTGCAAGAGAGCCAATGGGGTCCAAAAGTACTGTGGAAGCATTTTGAAAAATGTAAATTATTTTTGAATGTGTGATATGAAAATTATGAGTATAATAGTTACCCAGTGG